>NC_041234.1:2185228-2185489 GCF_002837175.3 Physeter macrocephalus | reverse complement strand
CTCCCTCCCACCCTCCCTATCCCACCCCTCTAGGTGGTCACAAAGCACGGAGCCGATCTCCCTGTGCCATGCGGCTGCTTCCCACTAGCTATCTATTTTACGTTTGGTGGTGTATATATGTCCATGCCACTCTCTCGCTTCGTCCCAGCTTACCCTTCCCCCTCCCCATATCCTCAAGTCTATTCTCTAGTACCGTCTGTGTCTTTATTCCCGTCTTACCTCTAGGTTCTTCATGACCTTTTTTTTTTTTCCTTAGATTCC
>NC_041234.1:2155369-2185217 GCF_002837175.3 Physeter macrocephalus | reverse complement strand
ACCTCCATACTGTTCTCCATAGTGGCTGTATCAACTTACATTCCCACCAGCAGTGCAAGAGGGTTCCCTTTTCTCCACACCCTCTCCAGCATTTATTGTTTCTAGATTTTTTGATGATGGCCATTCTGACTGGTGTGAGGTGATACCTCATTGTAGTTTTGATGTGCATTTCAGCTTTTATCTGAAATCCTGTATATACCATTGGAAACAAAGGTTTAGTTTATATGGAAGTGACCATGAGCAAATGAAACTCGGAAATGTGACATTTTCGAAGTTGTCAAGGGTAAGTTCTAGAAGTCAGAAGCTTAAAGAAGGATAAGATACAGTTTCACAAACGTATCCAAATGCCAATTATAATTTAATACTCTCCTTCTAGGAGTAAGCACTCCATTGGTAATTATCATCTTGAAATGAATTCATGAACATTAATTAAGACCCCTCCAAGCAGGATGATTAAAAGACAGTTAATAAAAGACATTTAATACTTGTCAAATTTACTAAACATTTGTTGCTACTGAAACTTTTTGTTCATTTGCCAGAGAGGTAAAAGGTACTTGACTGTTGCAGTATATCTTCTAGCAAAGGTTGTGTTTGGAGTTTGAAAGCGGCACCCTGGGAAACAGTGTGCTGTTACCATGGTCTTGGAATGTCATAATCCTGAATTCTGCAACCATCCTGCAGCCAAATGCCAGAGCAATTTTGGGCAAGCAACCTAATGCTTCAGCTCCTCTGGTTTCTAATCCCATAATAAAACAAATATAATAATAACCTCTCTCAGCTTCTTAACACTCTTTCTACCCTTGGCTTCAAGGCCCTTCTTCAAAATCTTTCTAATCTCTCCTTTTACTTTGCTCACTCTCAGTGGCAAAGCTAGTATATTTGACACCTGGACCAGATCATTTTTTAAAATGCCCTTTATTTCCATGCCAAAATTATTTCTGGTATCAATCATATAATAATCACAATGATCATCTTCTTCCATTTTCTTTGGTCTTAAAATAAACAATTAAAAGAAATTTTGGTCTGGGCAAGATGGCTCGGACCCATTTCTCCTTGATTCCCCCTGCTAAGTACAGCTATAAACCCTGGAAAGAACTTAAAAGGCAACCAAAGGAGCACTCTGAAATGTGGAAAGAGAAACTGTTTAGGGATCCCAGGAGAACAACACAGCAGCAGGATATCTTACATCTGTACCACCCCTCAACAGAAGAAGGCAACCCGGGCCTAGCATTTCCAGACTCCCAACCTAGTAACACAGGGTAGCCCAGGTAGGCTCGTTCCTCCGTCAGATGAAATAATAGGCCTTCTGACAACACCAGGTGAACCTGACAGCACGGGCAAGGGGGAGGGATCAGGGGCCCCACTAAAAACAAGCAGCTAAAGGAAGTGCTCCCCTCTTTTGCCAGACCTGAGACTCCTCTCTCTTGCTAAGAGACACCTAGTGACACCGGTTGGCACTGGCAAGAGAGATTCTGCCACACACAACAAGCTGCCTGGCCCAGGAAGCACTCTTCATCCCTATGGGCCCCCTGACTCCCTTCCTCCACGTAGAGACATCAGATGACCCTGCCTGGAGCAACCCCTTTGGCCCCCTCAGGCAACACCATCAGGGACCAGTGGGAGCCCCAGCAGCACCAGATAAACCAAGCACGCCAAAAAAATACTGCAGAGGCTGTAAAAAGTAAGCTGTCATTCAAACCACAATCCACAAAAGTAGGTCAGGACCTGCATGCTAAACCTAAACAGGTGACTACCTGCTAAAATAAAAGATTTAAATAGGAGCGAGAATTTAAATAGGAGCTAGAGTCTTACAACATAATAGTAAAAATGTCCAGGATACTATTTTTTTTAATAACTTTTATTTATTTATTTATTTATTTTTGGCTGTGTTGGGTCTTCGTTGCTGCACGCGGGCTTTCTCTAGCTGTGGTGAGCAGGGGCTACTCTTCTTCGCGGTGCGTGGGCTTCTCATCGCAGTGGCTTCTCTTGTTGCAGAGCACGGACTCTAGGTGCACAGGCTTCAGCAGTTGTGGCTCGCAGGTTCTAGAGTGCAGGCTCAGTAATTGTGGCGCACGGGCTTAGTTGCTCCGCGGCATGTGGGATCTTCCCGGACCAGGGCTCGAACCCGTGTCCCCTGCATTGGCCGGTGGATTCTTAACCACTGCGCCACCAGGGAAGCCCCAGGATACTATTGAAAATCACTCATCAGGGAATTTCCTGGTGGTCCAGTGGTTAGGACTCCGGCTTCCACTGCAGGGGGCACAGGTTCAATCCCTGGTCAGGGAACTAAGATCCCACATGCTGTGCATTGCGGCCAGAAAAAAAAGAAAATCACCCATCGTATCCAGAGCCAGGAAAATCACAATATGATGTTGGAATTATCTGACAAGGAGTTTAAAGTAGCCACAACAATAACAATAATAAAACTTCAACAAGCAATAACAAATTCTCTTGAAACAAATGAAAAAATAGAAAAATCTCAGCAAAGAGCTATGTTATGGAAAAGAATTAAATGGAAATCTTCTAACTGAAAAATATACCAAAATTTTAAAAACTTGCTTGATGGACTCAATAGTAGAGTAAATATGCCAGCAGATAGAATCAATGAACTTGAGGGAAAATTAATAAAATTTACCCAATCTGAAAAAGACAGAAAATAGATTAGAAAAAAATGAAGAGACTCTTGGGGACCTGTGGAACAATACGAAAAGATCCAACATTCATGTCATTGGAGTCCCAGAAAAAGAGAAAGAGAGTGGGGCTGAAAGAATATTAGAAGAAGTAATTATGTAAAACACCCCAAATTTGTCAAAAGAAAACATAAAGATACAAGAATCTGAGCAAACCCCAAACAAGATAAATTCAATGAAATTCATATTCACACACCATAGTTAAACCTCTGAAAACTAAAGGCAGAGATAAAATCTTGAAAGCAGCCGGAGAGAAATGATGATTACCTATCATCAGGGAACACCAGTTCGAATGACAGTGGGTTTCTCATCTGAAACCATGGAGGACAGAAGGAAGAAGTACAATATATTTCAAGTTCTGAAAGGAAGGAACTGCCAACCCAGAATATCCTTTAGGTGAGAAGGGGAATCAAGACATTCGAAGATGGAAAACGTTAAGAGAATTTGTTGCTACCAGACCTACTCTTAAATATTGGCAAAAGGATGTTCTTCAAGCAGAAATGAGCTTATAAAAGAAGGAATCTTGAAGCATCAAGAAGGAAGAAAGTTAATTTTGTATGCTGAAACTTTACTGAATGTTTATTATTACTTCTAACAGTTTTTTGGTGGAGTCTGGGATTTTCTATATATAGGATCATGACATCTGCAAACAGAGACAATTATACTTCTTTTTTTCCAATGTAGATGCCTTTTATTTCTTTTTCTTGCCTAATTTCTCTGGCTAAGATTTCCATTGCTTTCTTGAATAGAAGTGGTGAGAGTGGGCATCCTTTTCTTATTCCTGATCTTACAGGAATTGCATTTACCTTTCCACCCTTGAGTATGATGTTAGCTATGGGCTTGTCATATATGGCCTTTGTCATGTTGAGATACATTCCTTCTATACCTATTGTGTTGAGAGTTTTTATCGTGAAAGGATGTTGCATTTTTTCAGATGCTCTTTCTATATGTGTTGAGATGATGTGGTTTTTTTCCTTCATTCTGTTAATGTGATGTTTATCACACTTGTTGATTTGTGTGTGTTCAACTGTCTTGCATCCAAGGGATGAGCTCCACTTGATCATGGTGAATGATCCTTTTAACATGCTGTTGAATTTGGTTGCTAGTATTTTGTTGAAAACTTTTGCACTGTGTTCATCAAGAATATTGGCCTGTGATTTTCTTTTCTTGTAGTGTACTTGTCTGGCTTTGGCATCAGAGTAATGCTGGCATAATAAAATGAGTTTGGGAGTGTTCCTTCCTCCTCAACTTTTTGAAAGAGTATGAGAAGGACTGACATTAATTCTTCTTTAAATGGTTGATAGAATTCACCAGTGAAGCCATCTGGTCCTGGGATTTTCTCTTTTGAGAAGTTTTTTTATTACTGATTCAAACACCTTAATCATTATTGGTCTGTTCAGATTTTCTATTCATGATTCCGTCTTGGTAGGTTGTATGTTTCCGGAAATGTATCCATTTTTTCTAGGTTGTCCAATTTACTGGCACATAATTTTCATAGTAATCTCTTATGATCCTTTGTATTTCTGTGGTATCAGTGGTAATGTCTCCTCTTTCATTCATAATTTTGTTTGAGTCTTCTCTTTTTTTTCTTAGTCTAGCTAAAGGTTTTTCAATTTTATCTTCACAAAAAAAACCTCAGTTTTATTGATCTTTTTATTGTTTTTCTAGTCTTTATTTCGTTTATTTCTGCTCTTTTCTTTATTACTTACCTCCTTGAGCAACAGAAAGAGCAGAATATGGATGAATATGGATGAATACAATAGACTGTCCTCATGAATTTTATAAGTTATATTTTACAATTGAAACAAAAGTCATAACATCGTCTGATACTCAAGACAAAGATATCTGAAAGCAATGAGAGTAAAAGGGACCTAATGGAAGTAAGATTTCCACCCTTTACTTGAAGTGGCAAAATGCTGATCTTTGACAAAGAAGCAAACGCAATACAATGGAATAAAGATAGTCTCTTCAACAAATGGTGCTGCCGCTATGCTTCCAGAGCCTAAACAGTGCCTGGCACATAGTAGGTGCTCAACAAATATTTGTTAAATGAATAAATGAATGATTAAAAAAGGTCAAAGAATGAACCTTACTCCAATGCCAATGGGCAATCCAGAAGTCTAATCCAATCAGCAATCCACTAGGCTTGAAAGATTATACTCCCTCATGGTGATTATTCTGTAATAAAATCATTTTTAAATTCGAAAACAAAAACCAATAACAAAAAAAACCACATGGTGCTGGAACGACTGAACATCACATGCAAAAAAAAAAAAATCACACAGACCTTACACCTTCCACAAAAATTAACTCAAAATGGATCCTAGACCTAAATGTGAAATGCAAAACTATGAAACTCGCAGAAGATGACACAGGACAAAACCTAGATGCCCTTGGAAATGGCAGTGGCTTTTTAGATACAACACCAAAGGCGCGATTCATGAAAGAAACAATTGGTAAGCTTCGTTATAAGTTAAAAGCTCTGCTTTGCAAAAGACAATGTCAAGAGAATTAGAAGATAAGCCACAGCCTGGGAGAAAAGATCTACAAAAGGCACATCTGATAAAGGACAGTTATCCAAAATATACAAAGAACCCTTAAAATTCTACCATAAGAAAACAACCCAATTAAAAAATTGACCAAAGACCTTAAGAGACACTTCACCAAAGAAGATATATAGATGGCAAATAAGCATATGAAAAGATGCTCCACATCGTATGTCATAAGGGAAATGCAAATTAGAGCAACAATGAGATACCACTACACACCTATTAGAATGGCCAAAATCTGGAACAGTAACAACACCAAATGCTGGTGAGGGTGTGGAGCAACAGGAATTCTCATACACTGCTGGTGGGAATGCAACATGGTACAGCGACTTTGGAAGATAATTTGGTGGTTTCTTACAAAATTAAACGTACTCTTACCATAGGATCCAGCAACCCCACTCCTTGGTATTTACCCCAAAGAGCTAAAAACTTATGTCTAACGCAAAAACCTGCACATGGATGTTTATAGCAGCTTCATTCATAATTGCCAAAACTCTGAAGCAACCAAGATGCCCTTCAGTAGTTAAGCAGATAAATAAACTGTGGTACATCCAAACAATGGAATATTATTCAGCACTAAAAAGAAGTGACCTATAGGCCATGAAAAGACATGGAGGAAGCTTAAATGCCTATTATTAAGTGAAAGAGGCCAACCTGAAAAGGCTAAATGTTGTATGATTCCAACTATATGACATTTTGGAAAAGGCAAAAACTATGGAGACGTTAAAAAAATCAGTGGTTACCAAGAGGTGGGGGTCAGAGGAGAGATGAATAGGTGGAGCACAGAGGATTTTTAGGGCAGTGAGAATACTCTGTATATTTATAACGATGGATACGTGCCATTATACATTTGTCAAAGTCCATAGAACGCACAACGTCAAGAGTGAAATCTAAGGTAAATCATAGGCTTTGGGTGATTATGATATGTCATTGTAGGTTCTCCAGTTGTAACAAATGTACCCCTCTTGTGGGTGACGTTGATAATGGCAGAGGCTATGCATGTGTGAGGGAAGAAGGTATATGGGAAATCTCTGTACCTTCCTCTCAATTTTGTTTTGAACCTAAAACTGCTCTTTAAAAAAGTAAGTCTTTTCACAGACCTACTAGAGAATGGACTTGAGGATACAGGGAGGGGGAAGGGGAAGCTGGGACAAAGTGAGAGAGTGGCATGGACATATATACACTACCAAACGTAGAACAGATAGCTAGTGGGAAGCAGCCGCATAGCACAGGGAGATCAGCTCGGTGCTTTGTGACCACCTAGAGGGGTGGGATAGGGAGGGTGGGAGGGAGGGAGACGCAAGAGGGAAGAGATATGGGAACATATGTATATGTATAACTGATTCACTTTGTCACGAAGCAGAAACTAACACACCATTGTAAAACAATTATACTCCAATAAAGATGTTTAAAAAAAGTATTTTAAAAAATAAATCAATGAAATCTATCGTATCAATAGAATAAAGAAGAAAAACCAAATAATCAGTATTAATTGGTGCAGAAAACACACTTGACAAAATTTAACACTTATTCATGATACAAACTCTCAGCTTTGTTTTTTCTCAAGATTGCTTTGGCTATTTGGGGTCTTTTGTGATTCCGTACAAATTTCAGAGTTGTTTATTCCATTTCTGTGGAAAATGCCATTGGAATTTTGATAGGGATTGCATTGAATCTGTAGATCACTTTAGTTAGTATGGACATTTTAACAATATTAATTCTTCCAATCCAAGAACATGGGATATCTTTCCATTTATTTGTGTCTTCTTTAGTTTCTTTTCATCGTTGTCTTATAGTTTCCCATATATAGATTGTTCACCTCCTTGGTTAAATTTATTCCTGGGAATTCCCAGGTGATCCAATGGTTAAGACTCCACAATTTCACTGATGAGGGCCCAGGTTTGGTCCTTGGTCGGGGAACTAAGATCCCACAAGCCTCGTGGCACAGCAAAAAAAATAATAATAATAAAAATAAAAATTATTCCTAAGTATATTCTTCTTTTTGACTCTATTGTAACTGGGATTGTCTTCTTAATTTCTTTTTCAGATAGTTTGTTGTTAGTGTATAGAAACACAACTGATTTTTATACATTGATTTTTTTTATCTTGCAACTTTACTGAATTTATTAATTCTAACAGTTTTTTGGTGTAGTCTTTAGGGTTTCCTGTGTATAAGATCATGTTACCTGCAAACAGAGACAATTTAATTTCTTCCTTTGGGATTTGGATGCCTTTTATTTCTTTTTCTGGTCTAATTGTTCTATCTAGGACTTGCAGTACTATGTTGAATAGAAATAGTGAGAGTGGACACCGTTCTGTTATTCCTGATCTTAGAGGAAAAGCTTTTAGCTTTTCATTGTTGTGTTTGATATTAACTGAAACACAGGGAAAAAGCTCCTTGACAGTGGTCTTGGCAGTGATTTTTTTTTTTATATGACATCAAAAGCAAAAGCAATAAAAGCAAAAATAAACAAGCAGGAGTACATCAAACTAAAAAGCTTCTAGACAGCAAGGGAAACAATCAACATAATGAAAAGGCAACCCGTGGAATGGGAGAAAATATTTGCAAACCTTGTATCTGAGTTATATAATATGAGAGGTTAATATCCAAAATATATAAGGATCTCACACAACTCAATAGCAAAAAAAAAAAAAAAAAAAATCACAACCTGATTTAAAAATGGGCAAAGGATGTGAATAGACATTTTCCCAAGGAAGACATACAGATAGGCAACACATATATGAAAAGATGCTCAACATCACTAATCGTCAGGGAAATGCAAATCAAAACCACGAGATATTGCCTCACGTCTGTTAAGACAGCTATTATAGAAAATACAGCAGATAACAAATATAGGCAAGGGTGTGGAGAAAAGGGAACCCTCGTGTACTGTTGGTGGGAATGTAAATTGGTGCAGCCATTATGGAAAACAGTATGGAGTTTCCTCAAAAAATTAGAAATAGAACTATCATATGAACTATCACTTCTGGGATTTGTTTGTCACTATTATGACATACACTTATTTTGTATTAAATAAAAGACACACACATAAATAAAATGCAAACATTATGATTTAATTAATAAGTGAGTGAAAGCAATAAACTCACAATTCCCTTAGGTATACAAGTAGAAGGCACACAAATAAAAATGGCCCATCTCCCTAGAATCAGTGAAATATAATTTAAAACAAAATGAGACAAATATTTTGGTGTAGGCTAGTAAGTACTCATAAGGCAAGTACTCTCAGAGCTCATATTTGGAGTTGTAAGTGGAACATCCTTTTTAAAATCAGTTTGGCAACATGTAAGTGTTTCTGTGTCTGCCCCAGAAATATTACAGCTGTGTATTTATTCCGAGAAATAATTATCAATAGGAAACATTGATATACACAAAGATACTAATTGTAGGGTTCTTTACAACAGCAGAATTTGGAAATAACCTACACTTCCAAAGTAGGGCAAAAGCTAAGTATATGGTGATGAATCCACTTAATAAAATTATTCATTGAACCATTGAAAATGTTTATTTTGATTACGTAATATTATTAGAATGCTATGGGAAATACTTATTAGTTGAAGATATTAAGAGACAAAAGCAGGACTAAAATTATATATAATATTATTTCACTTGAGTAAGTGCTATAAGGAGAAAAAATTGAAGGGAATATACAGATATTTGAGAGTGGGTGTGATTGAATGTTTATACTGAAGGTAGAATAGCCTTTTACACTTATATTTAATTTTTAATGAATGTTACAATGAAAAATCATTTTTAAAAGAATAAATTATATGTATTGTACAGTATTTCTACATTAAACACGAATATTTTCTAAAGCAGTAATATATTTTTTAAAAGGTCGCCTCTATTTGCAAATAAAATGTTCGTTCTTCAAAAAAACAAAAACAACCACTATAAATCTCTAACGAGGACCCATCTAATAGGAGTGAAAGAGATAATCCAGGATGGTGGTAGTCTGCAATTTATGCAAATGCTCTTGTCAAGTTTGGGGGCAGTCTCTTTAAGGCAGGATGTCAGTGAATGAGAAACCAGCTCTATCCTATACAGACAGCAATGTGGACCTCAGAGACTGATGGGGATGCTGGTGAGTGGGGTTTGGTGGTGGAGCTACATTTCCAATGCAAGTCATGAGAGCTATGCAGAGAAACAGACCCAGAAGCCTAATCCTAGGGCTGGGGCCAACGTGGGGGAGGGTCATGGAGAGGACGAAGTGGTGAATGCTGTGACCTGGTGAATGTGGCTGAGCATTGCCTCAGGGGCACTGGGAGAAACCAGCTTCATCTCAGATCGTCACACTGGTGGTCTGGCTCAGAAATTAGGCAGGGATAATCCTAGGAGTGAAGAGTATTGAGATTCACCTGGAGGGGCCAAGGTAGGCAGGGGCTGATGGAGAGTAATCTCGTGAGAGCACTTGGATGTTGACCCGGCAGAGAGGCCACAGATGCAAAGGACAGCGATGAAAACTGCTAGCCATCCTAGCCAGAGAGATTTTTACTCTTGCTCTCTTTGCCTCCTTCTATAAAATTGTTCTGTCCATAAAATGCTGTGATTTGAGAAATTTCCCAACTGAAGAAAAAAGAAATGACTGAAGTCCCTTCTGTATTATACATTGATGTCCCTTCTGTATTATACATTGATGTCCTGTTCAAAATGAATGACCTTGCAACTCCTTTTACCCTTGAAATTAGAGCAACAGAAACCTTGTCAATTCTGTTGGAGAGACTTGCCACTCTTGAATCGGACGAACCTGACAGTCCATCCACACACTGGAGCTGCAGGAGTGTGCAGTGCATTTTGTGGCATAAACCATTCGTGAAACTGATGGCTGTGTTCTAGTTTGTTTATAAGCTGCGTGCTAGCTAGGTCAGCTAGGGTGTATCTATGGGAGAGCTAGCTAATCACTCCCAGCAGCCGATGGTTTGATGGCTGAGAAGGCCCTCAGTTGCTCTTCTTCCAAGAGACAACTGCAGAGATAGAATCTTGTCCTGACCACAGCACCAGGCACAGAGGACTGTGGTTTTCAGTGACTGGGGACATTAAGGGGCCACTGTTTGTTGTCTCCTTTAACATGAACACTCCTGCCTTGGAGTGTCTCAGCAGTTATTTTTTAGGATTGTTTTGGCTAATATTCTAATTGTCAATGCTCAGTCACTCCAGGGCAACTTTGTGGATTTTTCCTTTCTTATTGGGAGCTCAGTCTGGCTCATTTGTGAATGGATTTTTAAGAAAGGAAAAGGTGAGTCTGACACCCGGAAAGAGAAGAGGAGTTGGCAGGTGTAAAGGTGTGTGTGTGTGTGTGTGTGTGTATGTGTGTAGTTCTCTGAGCGTCATTTTCCCCGTCGAAAGGCTGGGCGGTGTGGGACCATCTCTGAGCTGGCCGATCCTTGGTCCTTCGTGTGCCAGTATTTCAACCACACTCACGTCACAGTTGGCATTGTTATCCCATCCAGCAAATTAAGTTGCCTCTCCAAAACCAAACCTGGGTCTGTTTTCCACTTAACCAAAATCCACTGCCTTATCGTTTCATGCCCCCTGACTCCAACTCTCTCTCCCAGCTATAATTTTTGTTTCTGGTCCTTTCTTGGTGACGAATATGCATGCTACTCTGTCTCATGCAAGCTGGCTTCTCACTTGGCTTGTACAGGGCTCTCCATTGATTTGGACAAACCCTGAAAGCCTCAGGTGATGATCACCTGGCTTCAACCCCCAAACTCACTCAGTCCACATCCTCCCTCCACATGGAAAAAGAAAGTGTGTTTGACAGTTGTAAGACTTGTACAAGATGGGGAATATTGACTCTCCTTAGTAATAAGACCAAAGCACTTACTGAGTGAGGGGAGATAATCATGGATTTAACCGTTACTTTTTTTAAGATTTAGTTTTAATATATTTATTTTTATTGAAGTATACTTGATTTACAATGTTTCAGGTGTACAGCAAAGTGATTCAGTTATACATATAACTGTATTATATACATATAGCTATATATATATATTCTTTTCCAGATTCTTTTCCGTTGTAGGTTGTCACAAGATATTGAATATAGTTCCCTGTGCTCTACAGTAGGTCCTTGTTGTTTATTTATTTTATACTTAGTAGCACGTATCTGTTAATCCCAAACTCCTAATTTATCCCTCCCCACCTTTCCCCTTTGGTAACCATAAGTTTGTTTTCTATGTCCGTGGGTCTATTTCTGTCTTGTATATAAGCTCCTCTGTATCATTTTTGTAGATTCCATGTATAAGCGATATCATATGGTATTTGTCTTTCTCTTTCTGATTGATTTACAATGTTTCAGGTGTACAGCAAAGTGATTCAGTTATACATATAACTGTATTATATACATATAGCTATATATATATATTCTTTTCCAGATTCTTTTCCGTTGTAGGTTGTCACAAGATATTGAATATAGTTCCCTGTGCTCTACAGTAGGTCCTTGTTGTTTATTTATTTTATACTTAGTAGCACGTATTTCCACATATAAGCGATATCATATGGTATTTGTCTTTCTCTTTCTGACTTACTTCACTTAGTATGATAATCTCTAGGTCCATCCATGTTGCTGCAAATGGCATTATTTCATTCTTTTTTATGGCTGAGTAGTATTCCATTGTATACAGGTACCACATCTTCTTTATCCATTCCTCTGTCGATGGACATTTAGGTCGCTTCCATGTCTTTAACAACTACTTATCAAAGTCCTCCTACATAAAGAGAACTAAAGTAGGTTCTGTGGGAGATGTAAGCCATGGGTCCCTCCCTTGATATTGACAGTCAAGTCAGAAAGACAAGACATAAGGGTGATGGCAGCTACTGCTGGTACAAGGGATCTAAGTCCAAAGAGAGAACCTTGCTGGCTCCAAGCCACTCAGAGCAGTGAGAGGACAGGAGATAGAAACAAATTCTCCTGACCCTGGGCGCAGGACTCTTAGCGCTCTGTCAGAGTCAGGAGAGCGCCTCCAAGGTGCTGCTAGTGTGAAAGCCACCACGTGCACAGTGGGCTTCCAAATTCATCAGAGCCATGTACTTCAACCATGTTCTAGTTCAGATCATTTTCTGCCCTTGTCTTCAATCAAATTAAAATATCAATTACTGACCTACTTCCTCCCTCCACTTATTTTTGTTAGATCTCTTGATTTCAGAACAGCCCTTAGCCCTTATCTGGGACTCAAGCAAAACAAAACAAAACAAAAACAATCCTGTAATCCTGCATGTACGTCTTCTGACGCTTTCGGTTGCAAGCAGTAGAGACCTGACTCGAAGAAGCTTTGAAGCAGTGTAATGATTTACGTAATAGGAAGCGCAGGTTCAGGTGGCTCCAGAGGTGGCTGGTTGTTCTAGCAGTTCAATAACATCCTCACAGTTCCAGGTTCTTTCTCTGTTTCTGTTGTGCCGCCTTGAGCATCAGCTCCCTCCAAGCATCATAGTGACCATGCATCCTGGTTTGCTGGGAAAGCCCAGTTTATGCCTTTTGCCCTGACATAATTAGTAACAGCAACCCCTTTCATCCTCAGTAGTGTCCCTGTTTAGATGATCAATGATATGGTCACCTGCATCGTGTTCTTGCTGCCAGTTGCAACTATGGTTACATTGTCTCCACGTCCATTGGGAGAGGGTGGTATTCTCTCCTGGAACGGTAAGAACTTACCCATAAAGCCCCCAGCAAATCTCTCCTCTCATCTGTTTGGTCCAAGTTATAGCAGGAGGGATGCAATTAGCCTCAGATCAAACAGACCCCACCCTAAAGTTAGGATCAAATTTAAGGTACATGATTTCACAGGAGAGGGGTGGATACCTGAGCAGCATTAGGTTTCTATCAGGAAAGAGGAATGGAGAATGCGGAATGGGGCAGCCACAAGCAATGCCCTTTATAATAAGCCTCCTTCTTACTCTTAACAATTTACCCAAATCCTCTGAAATCAAATGTCCTCCTGATTGAGACTAGACAGAGCTACCGCTGGACTCTGAGAGACTTCAATGCCTGGCAGTGACGGTACCAGATTACTCTGGGTGTTGTAGCATGTAGCTTATTGCTGTAAAGTAATAGCTGTTTGAGATATGCTTGTCGATTGCCTAACTGAAGGACCACTCACAAACCCTTTGATTCACTCTTTGCTAAAATTATCAAAGATTTCACATGGACTCTACTGTGGTCTTTGGATAAAATCAGGGCATAAGAAATTTCATATGAAATCTCTGAATGAAGAATACTGAAGCCCCCACGCCGACCACATTAGAAGTCTCTGTTCTATCAAAATAGTCAAAACCTTTCCCTTACCCTGTGGCTCTGTATATTCCTTAGGTTAAAATGTCATTGCAGCTGGACTGTCTCTCTCAATGCTCTCCATCCTCTTTCCTGGAGCCTGGGTTGGATTTCAATCCTCTGTGATTTAATTACCCCTTGCATTTTTTACCAGTATTTGTCCCTTTTGCATTGTGACTATGTTTTCAAATGCCTGCCTCATTCAGTCACTTAATCATCCAGTAAATATTCTTGACCACAAAAAATTTTTTAAAGAGTTTCCATTTTCAATACCTTATTCAACTTCAGTAAACTATAGACCCCTTAAGAATCTCTTTAAAGCAGTGGACCCTTTCCCCCAGTCACATTCATACCCATGAGCATTAACTGACATCAACAACGTCATGGCTTCCAGGCGCTCCTACAGAAATCCTCAACAGTGTTCATGCAGATCAGATCAAGTCACGTTGGCACGGCCCAGGGTGATGGGCTCAGCCATCGACTTAAGTCACGTGTGTCTTCTGCGGAGCTCATCAACACCCACTGCTTCGAACAACACCCAGAGCCCAGTAACTCCCAAATCTAGGTCTGCAGCTTAGATTTTGAACTCCGAAATCTAGGCAAATGCCTATTGGACTTCTCTATGTGGCTACCCAACGAGTACTTCTAACTCCGGATGTCCTAACCAGAGCTCCCTGGAGCGTGCTCTGTCGGTGCTCCACCCCCCTCCCTGGGATGCTACCTTTTTTTTTTTTAGCATCTTTATTGGAGTGTAATTGCTTTACGATGTTGTGTTAGTTTCTGCTTTACAACAACGTGAATCAGTTACACATATACATATGTTCCCATAGCTCTTCCCTCTTGCGTCTGCCTCCCACCCTCCCTATCCCACCCCTCTAGGTGGTCACAAAGCACCGGGCTGATCTCCCTGTGCCGTGCGGCTGCTTCCCTCTAGCTATCCACCCTACGTTTGGTAGCGTATATATGTCCGTGCCACTCTCTCACTTCGTCCCAGCTTACCCTTCCCCCTCCCCGTGTCGTGCTCCACAGACGTCCAGCTGCCAGTATCTTCTCCCTGTACCTGAGAAGGACTCGCTGCCTGTGCTGGGTGGCAGGTCAAAAGTGCCAGAAACTCAGCACCCCCTGGGCCCTTAACCAGCTTCCTCACCTCTTGATGGAACAATTCTGAAGTGAGTGTTTTTCATCATGTCCAAGAGTTTGCCTGTGGGATTAAGCTCCAGCTGCCCATGGTAGAAACTGGCCTTGATAACATCCCCCCTATTGGCCGCCGCCCCTCTCTCTCTCTCCCTTCTCTACTCCCCTACCAGTGTTTCCTTCACTTTCACATTCAGGATCCGCTTCTGGGGAACCCTACAGCGCTCATCATCTCCAGCCCCAAATCTGCTTCTCTTCCTAAGGACCTCTGTCTCAGTGATCACACCCTCACCCACTCTGTCACCCAATTCGGAAAGTCAGGCATGAGTTACTCCAACTCCTCCTGTTTCCTCCAGCACTAAGTCCTGTTGATTCTGTATCCCGAGTATCACTTGACTCAAGTTCTGATCCTTCATCTGTGCTGGCACTGCCTTGACTCCAACTCCGATCATTGCCACAGTCTCTCTCACCTGGTCTCTCTGCTGCCAATCTCACCCCCCTCCATTCAGCCCTTCACACCCAACACCAGAGTGATCATTCCTCAACCCAAATCTTTCCTGGTCACTCCCTTGCTTAAAGTCCTTCAATGGCTCCCCATTGACTACAAGAAAAAGCTCCTTTACAGGACAGACCAGGGACCTCAACTGACCCCTAGCTTCCTCCACCCCTCTTTGCTGCTGTTCTTCACAGCCCCTACTCCAGCCTCACAGAGTATATTTGCAGCCTCCAGAACGTGCTTTGCATCCGAGCTCTGGTGCCTGCTGTTCACGTGTAATGACTTTTTCTTGCTTTGAGAAACTCCCATTCATCTCTCACTGCTGTGCTCTTATCGCCATCTCTATGCCATCTTTTCTGACTGCCCTGCTCCAAGCCACTCCCTATGCCTTCCCACACAGTGATGGGCCCACTCCTTCGGGGTTCGCCTAGCCCGTTTCATAACTCCTCATGTACCTAGAGTGTCACATTGTTGTATTAATAGTTTATTTACTGGCCTATGAGCTCCTTGAGGTCAGCAACATATGTTGACCGTCTCTCTCACCGCAGTCCTTAGCTCAGTGACTGGCATACAGCAGATGCTTCATAGATGTTTATTGGACACATGAATGAATCACTCGTCTGGCAAGTATGTGAAAACTAGATTATTAATAGATGCTGTATTAGAGAAGCAGGATATAGATCAAGAATCAGATCTGAAATGGGAACTTTCCTGAGTCCTTATTTAAAATCACCAAATATTTGAATTATAGATCTCAAAAATCACCCTGATCAACCCTGAAAGATTTTTTTGGTTCTTTCCTGCTGCTTGGGCATGTCCTTTCCTCCCTCCATTTCCCGTATGAGTGCAGTTCTTCCATGTTAATGTCCTATTTCTGTCCCCAAACATCTCCTCCCCCCAGTCCAGACCCTCCCTTATGGACTCCTCTTTTCCCCTTCTCTCTGCAAGGGCAGCCACAGTGAAAATACAGAGGGGTGCCACTGCACATTTCTCTGGAAATGGGGGCCATGATGCCTGTTTATTATGCATTAATCTGAATCAATAGAGTCCTTCCTGAAAACACAAGCACCTCAAAGGGCAGCAAATATGAATCACAACTGCCAGTGAGGATCAAACATTAACCCAGGGCTGTGATGAGGCCAACAAAAGAAATAGGCTAGTAATTGCCTTCCAGGATATCAGTCCCTACCTTATACACACATACCCCCTCAACACACACAAAACCTTTATGGATCTTTCATCCATGAACTTGCCCGATTATAATTGCCCAGCTGTGTCTTTAGTTGTATTCAGGCTAGGTCCTGGCAACCGAGACCGCACATACCTGACCCAAAGACTCAGTTCTGAGATCTGTAGAGGAAGTCTTTGGTTTCTGAAATGCTTGAAGATGAATTCACAGACAAATATTTCCACGGGTACCGTTAATGACTTGGAGCTGATTTAAAACTCCCAGAGCCTGACTGAAACAAGTAGGAACTGGTACTTTTTGTTGATATTCATTTCTATCAATTCTTAAACTTGCATTGTGTGTCTTTCTGCCCTTAAGTCGATTGGGTACTCCTTAGTTCAACTCTTTTTTTTTTTTCAAAAGAGGAAATTCAGTATCAAGGAATGGTACCACCAGGGCTGACTTCTCCCTTAGGACCAGTAGGCTTGGTGCCTGAGGCCCCAAATACTTTTCAGGGCCTCAGGGAAATGTTTTCATTTCTTTTAAAATCAGAAGAAAATGTGATCTTTTAGGTCGATGAAGTTGTTTTAATATATAATATTAATTCATCCGTCTTCACACCCATGCAGTCGTAAAATGTAATTTTTACTATTTTTTTCTGTGGAGGGAAGAGTCCACAAAGGCAAAGGGCCCACGAAAGGTATAACGTGGTCCTGGTTTCTACCACATTATGCTTGCAACACGACAAGGTTAGAGCAGAAGCTTTCAAACACAAGTTCAGGTTCCCATACTAATCGTGAACTTGCCAGACTGCTCTCTATGTACTGTACCCTCTGGCCACCCCAGATTCTACAAGACGGAAGTCACAGCCACTACTCATGTGAGTGTTGAAACTCAAGGAGGTGTGAACACGCAAAGGACAGCTAGATTCAGACTGCTCTCAGCTCTGATTCAAGTAATTTCTTCTCTGCCCTTCTCTCTCAAATATCTGCATCCTGTTTTGATTACCAGAAAAAAAAAAATCTTTTCACCTTTCGGGATTAATTAAACCAATGGAGTTGCTTCCTTTGCCCTCTTAAAACATTTATAGGATTTAGGTTTTTTTTTACTTTGTTTTAAAATGATCAATACTACTACTGACACCTATGATTTATTTACTGGTTAGCGACCACGTAGTCATCATCCCTGTAACGCCAGTTCTTAGCCCAGTGTCTGGCAAACACTAGGTGCTTAATAAATGTTAGATTAACAGATGAATCACCTTTCAGGCAAGTATTCGGAAATGAGATTATGTCTGTAGGCTAATTTTGTCTTTAATAATCTCACACCTTGCGAGAAGGATCTCCGACCTGTATCACAATTGGCATTTTAGGAGGTGGTCGCTGGGCCCTCACCACCTCTCCCGCCTCCATCCACCAGCCACTTCCTCCCTCCTGGGCTATGTTCTCTCTCCTCTGCATCCTGGGGTCTGAAATGGTCCCCAGCCCGCCGGGAGGCAGCAGGGTCCCCGCTCCGCCGGCTCTCCCCGGCGTCGGCCCCGCCCCCCGCGCCCCGGCACCCCTTCCTCCCGCCACCCCGCGCCTCCGACAGCCACGCCCTCCCCGTGGGCGAGATCACCTGTCCCTCCTCCGCCGCCGCCTCCTCGGGTACCCTTTCGCCCCCCTCCTGCTCCCCCTCCTCCGCCACCTCCCCCAAGCCCTCCCCTTCCCCGCCTCCTCCCACCCCTCGGTGTATATAGTAAAGGCCGGGCGCCGCACGCAGACACACTCGTCTGGACACAGGCGCACACACGCTCACGCACGACCGGCAGCAGCGGCGGCGACAGCAGCTCGGTGACAGCGGCGACGGCAGCTCTCACCGCTGCGCACCCCCTTCAGGCGGCCGGCGGCGAGGCCAGACCGGAGAGTTCCCGCATCCGCGACCACCCCTTGGCTTCCTGGAGGCGGCGGCCGCGATTGCAAGGTAGCGGCCGCGACGCCCCCGTGCGGGCCGGGGTACCCCCCCCCCCGTGCCCTCCCCGCGCGGACCTGCCACCGGGACGCAGGGGGCGCGCCGGGCTGGGCGCGCCTGGCGGGGCCCGGCGCCCGGGGAGGGGCCTGCTCCCGGAGGCAGGACGGCGCCCGGAGGCCGGGGCCAGCGGGGAGGGCCGGGCGGGGGCGGGGACGCGAGCCGAGGCCGCCACCCGCGCGGCGTCCCCGGGCCCCGCTCCTGCTCCCGGCGCCGCGCACTGGCCGGCGGGGCCGGGGCCGGCCGGGGAGGCGGCGCCGGGCGGCGGGGCGGGGGCCCCGAAGTGGGTTTCGGGCCGCCACCGGCGCTGGCACAGGGCGCAGAGGGCGGCGCGCGGCGGACTCCGCGCCCGGGCATCGCACCGGGCCGCCTTCGGCTCTGCCGCTCTGCCCCGGCCCGGAAAACCCGGCGCCTTCCAGGCCCTTCGAAAGATGGATTCTGTTGACGTATCTGGCGGCCCTGGCGAGCCGGGTGGAAAGTTGGGTTTTGCCAGATCTCACTGGGCTCGTCTTTGTGACGCTTGGCCAGCCCCGCATCCTCCCGGAGCTGGGTGAGTGTGCGTCGGCGCCCCGCGAGCCTTCGTGCCCCCCAATGCCCAGACCCGGGGTGGCCGCACCAGCTCGGGCTTTCTGCCATGTTAGGCACCGAGCAGCCTTCTCGCTGCATTTTTGCGTGCGTCTCAGCGGTGCCTTTTGCTGCGGAGGGAGTTCTTGCCTTCCTCCGCGTTGGCTTTTTCGGGGTTGGGGTTATGCTCTGTGTGTTTGCTTGTTTGCCGTTTAAAGCCCGACTATTGTTCAGGATAAGCTCCGCCTGGGTGGGGAAATGGCATCCCACCACAGTTGCCGGCGAGGGGGTAGAAATGTTGCCAAACAGCTGCTGCTTTGTTTTTCCCTGTCAGAAGTCCCTGGAGTAGGTTTGGGGCACGACGGATGGATGCAGAGAGGGATGGGGCACGGGAGAAGAAGGTGGCTGTGGAGGAGCGAATTGTCACCCACCCCAAGGCACGCAGTCAGCCTCCCTCTCTGCCTGCCAAACTTTTATGAATATTCCTTTTGTGATGGGGGAAGCTTAATGAATTCAGCCCAGTTTTCCAGGGAAGAGCAACCCGGCTTTAACAATGGTTTGAGAACTTAATCAATGAGAAAGGCAGGGGGAGGAGGAGGAGACGCTGACACCGTATCGGGGATGTGGCTGCTTCCTACAGAGTCAGGTAGGGGAGAGGTGGGCAGGGCAGGGCGCAGCGCCTGCGTGGCCGGAACTGTCAGCAGCTTTTACCTGTGCCCGCCGGAGCCACCCACCGTCGTTACCCACCTCACGGTCTACCCAGAACTCGGCGACGGGGCTTGAGGGGCCGCTCGCGGCAGTGCGGGGGCGGCCCCCGCTCATCTGGCGTTTTTAAGGATGTGTAAATATTTTGCTGAGGATAAGTGACATCAACAGAATGATATTCCGCAGAGCCCGGGTGTGCAGCGATGATAAATAGATACGGCCAAACAAAGTTTTGATAACCGCGGATTCTCAGGCTGGCTCTGTTTCATTTGGGTCTTTGTTTTTGTTGGTTTAGCATTATCTCTCATCCTCTAGCGTGATCCCTTTATTTAGCTGATTCTTGGAAGCTGCTCTTTAGAACAGAGAGAAAAGCAGCCAGCAGGGAGAAAACAATTCTTCGCCTTGCATGCATCGGGCAAGGTTTTGTGTGCTTTTCCCAAGGAATCTCCCACCGTTTTCTAGACGTCTCTCTTCCGCCTTTTGCGTCATCAACAATCGTTTGTCGATTGACCAAGAGACTTTTGATAACTTTGAAAATGTGTTGTGGTATGCCCTTTGTTACAGTAGAGGGGTGGCGGCGTGGGAGGAGGGCAGTGGGGCGGCTAGTGAATGGGAGCCGCTCGCCCGAGCAGCATTATTGCCCCTGCCCACTGTTTTGTCCTCGGTGTTTTCTTCTCAAAGGGGAACACAGGGAGCTGTGCTACTTTCTGAAGGCGGGGTGGCTGGAAGGCTATATAAGCCCGGTGGCATCCCAATTTCTCTGCCCCTTGGAAGCCCAGAGAAGCCACCTACCCCCCTCCCCACACACAATATCCTGTGGATGGGCGCTTCCGCCTCATCCTGACAGATGCCCACTAGAAACGTCGACACGGTGGCCGGGCACCACGAGCCAAGTCAGACTGGATCTTGGGGTACTGGCTACTTTGGCATCAGCCCATGGTACCATTCAGCCAGCCAGGGAGGTCCTTTATCATGCAAAGAAGCCCCAGACCTCCGGAGGTGAGTTTTGGCCCAGGAAAATCTGCCCATCTCAGGAACAAATGAGAAAACAGCTTTCCAGCTGATGCCAGTTGCCAGTATGAGAACTTGGTTGATGGGCATTTGGTCAAGAACTGTAAAATAAATGAAAAGTCTTGTAGCCAGAAAGCAGAGCCACCAAGACAGGACCCCTGAAATGGAAAGAAAAAAAAAAAAAAAACAAGAAAGAAAGAAAGAAAGAAAGAAAGAAAGAAAGAAAGAAAGAAAAAGGCTGGAAGGTGTGTGACGAGGTGTTGCTGGAAGTGCTATAACACCAGAAGACCGATATAGCCTTAGCTATAATGACCCGAAAACTAGATAGGACTGGTCTCCCCAGAACCATTTGACCCAGAATGGAGGTATTCTGTATGTGGAGACATCCACACACAGTGTGCTCTGAATCTACAGTAAGAAAATAGCAAGTGTCTATTCTCTGGCTCCTTCTGTAACCTTAGATTCAGGGAAGGAGGGTAGTGGAGGGAAATAAGTCGAGAAGGAAATTAACATTTGTTGTTGCCCTCTGTCTGCCAGACACTTTACATGTGGGAAACCATGATGTAACAGAGGCATTATTTTACAGATAAGGAATCTGAGGCTCAGAGAAATTTCCAGTTGAGTGTCTGATTCCAGGCTTCGGTGGTTATGACTTAAAGGGGCAACATGTTCCTCTACCCTTCCCCCAAGTCTCTCGTTTATTTCTCCCAGAGACCGGAGTCCTCAGCCCCTACCAAATATAGTACCTAAGTGGGGGAGGGGGGCACCAGTGAGGCAGCCCAGCCACCCAGGGTACATGCTTCTGTGCCAAGTAGATAGACCCCAAAGAGTCCTTAACTATTTCAGATGGAAAGACTGTGCCTTTTCATCTTGGAATTCCCAACACTCAACCGTTGCTTAATGAATGAGTGTTGAGTGACTAAGTGACGGAACTGATGGAGTGAATGGTGGTGGAAGGGAGCTGTAAGTTATTATCAAGGGAGACCAGCAGGGAGAAATCCAGAGATTTGTGTTTGCTTGGGGTCTCGGGGCACCTGGTGTCATGCTGTAGTTCTGGCCCTGGGTAGTTCCAAGCCGACGAGCCCATGTGGGATGAGCAGCTTACACACGAGGAAACTGAGGACGAGACAGACTAAGTCACTAGCCTGAGTCCATAGTGGGCCCAGAGGGTAGGTAAGGTATATCTGGCTCGTAACCGTCTCAAATAAATAAACTCTAAATAAAAATAAGGTGGGTTCTTGCTCTGCAACTGCACCACCAAAGCAAGTCTTTTAGCCCCCTTCCGACCAGATGGTGGCCTTTAACCCCCTAGAAATTCTGGGGCCACTGGGAGAGCCAGGATTTGAATCCACATATGAGGTGTTTCTGACTCTGCTGCCTCCAGGATCAGAATGTGAGGGGGACCTCAGAGAATGAGGCTCTTGAGGAAGGGGAAAGATGGCTCATTGCACTCTCCCGTGCACACAAGCCTGTGTGGGACCCTGAATTAAGCTTGATTTGGAGATCAGGGTGACATCCTTGCTGTAGAGTTGGCAGCGCTTGTCTTTGGAGAATGCCTCTGATTGCCACTTCTCCCTCCCACCTGACCGTCTGCCCGGATGCCCGGATGCCCATCATCTCATTCTTAACAGACTCAAGGCATCTCCTTTGTGGCTCGCAATTTCTGATGAGCCTTTCAAGGCTACCGCTCTCCTGTGTTCTGATGGCAGCTGCTGAGGAGGTGATTTGGGTGGCCACGTTAGTACTTCTGGATTTCGCACATGACCCTCCTTCTCTCTCCAGCCAGGAAGAACACTCATCGGAACACACATGCACGCGCAGACACAGGCGCACGTAATTTGATCATGTTTCTGTATCTGCTTCACCAAATTAGATTGCAAACCCAGAATTGTTATTGAAAGAACATACGTGACTTTGGTGATCTTCTATCCCAGCCGCTGCTTTAAACAGATCCGAAGAGCTAAGATACAGGCTGCTCAAGCAGCAGATGCCTTAAGTAATGATTATACTCGCTGCCCTTGCCACCTCTGTGAGGGCAGCCCGCAGCCCCCCACCACGTCGGCATGGGCCCTGGGCCTTTCGTGAGAGCCCATTTCAATCTCCACTTAGGTAGGGCTGGGCTTCTAGGACATCCCAATCCTTGCAGTTCCCATTTCTGCTGTAATTCTTCTCGCCCATCCTGCTCTCACATGTCACTGTTCTTCCCACAGCTTTTTTGGTCTTTCAGCCCAGCACTGTCTAATAGAACTTTCTACGATGACAGAAATATTCTATACCTGCACCATCCCATATAGTAGCCACTAGTCACATGTGGCTTTTCAGCAGGTGAAAGGTGGCTAGTCCAAATCAGGGTATGCTATGACGAGAACGTATGCACAGGATTTCTAAGACTTAGTACACAGAAAGAATGCACAATAGCTCATTAATAATTTTTATATTGATTACATGTTAAAATGATAATATTTTGAATATATTTGTTAAATAAGCTAGTGTTAAAATTAATGTCACCTGTTCCTTTTAATCTTTTTAATGTGCCCACTAGAAACTTTAAAAATACATACTTATTTCTATTAGGCAGCTCTGCTCTACCAGCCTGTGCCTTCAGCCTCATAGCACCTCCAGAAGTTTTGGGGGGCATAAACGCCCACCATCCCCATGGCATGTGGGAGGCATGGGACTGACTCAAGAGCCACAACTGGCTGGCATCAGGCAACTTTGATTATCAGTAGCTAAGGTGCCATTTTGGGGGTCCCCATCAAGCCTACCCATGAGCATGTTTGCTCAGTTACCTTCCGTGAGGAATGTGGGCTCCTGCAACTGAATGGAGATGAGAGAGCAAGACAGGGCTGGCGTGGGCAGGACTGGCCATCCTTTCCTCCCCCCCAGCCCGCCCCAGGCCCGCGTCCTTGCCCATTGGAGAGCTGTCTCCCTCCTGAGCGACTGATTTCCTTGACACCTGCTCTAATAATATCCTTCCCGGGGATGTGTGTTTGGAGAATAGTGTCCCAAGTAGACATCCTTGTGCTGCGAGTGGGTTATTTGGGTCTGGGGCCAGTCTTAAAGAAGAGAAAGGAAAAGAGGGGCATGCGCATAGTCGTCTCCTGACAGCTCGATGAAACCAAGAGCAAGGGAATAAATGCAGTTTCTGCGAGAGGGACAGGATGAACACCAGGAAGGCCAGTTTTACACACACGTGGTGCCACCGAGGAGGAGCCCTGAGCAAGGGGCAGTTCAGGAGGGTGGGGGAAGGCTCACAGCAGGCGCTGTGGTCTTCCTGGGCCCTACCCTGGGCCCTGGGCATGGCCCGAGGAAACAGAAAGAGCTGGAATAATGAACTTGGGGCTTCGGTGATTTATAGGTCAGGCGCCTGCGGCTCTGGCTCCTGAGGGGGCTGCCCCCACACGGGACCCTTGGCTGACCTCCTTGAGCTCCTCGGAAGGAGCTGGTTTTGTTTCCCATGGCAGAAGCAGACTGTTTACTGGAGCACAGGAAGAATCCGACATTCTGGCGAAAAATAATTCATTAACAGCCAGGGTATTACCAGTTCCCTGGAAAAGCTCCTCCAGCTGCACTGTAGCAACTGTTCTTTCTCAGCAGCGGAATTGGGCCTCACTGGCAGCCAAGGCTGGGTATGCTTGGGCGTTTTTGTCATTGCTGTTATTTTTGCCTTTGTGTGTATGCCCACTTTGGCCTTATAGTTCAGGGAAAAGAACGGTGGCCTGGAAGGGTCGAAATGCTATAGCTGTCAGCCATTCTTTCCTCCACGGTTTTCGCCTGGAAGCTCTAGGCCAACTCTAGGAACATGCTTTTTTTCCTGCCCGAAGCCCATCCTCATGCTGGGGACACCGCACAGCCACACAGAATGTTCTAGAACTGAAGGAATTTTAGAGAATCTCAGCACCTGCTCTTAAGACTTTATGGAAACAATTGGCTGAAGGACTCCCGCACCCACCTCACACACACACACGCGCGCACACGCGCATGGGCGTGCATACACACACACACACACACACACACACACACACACACACAGGTGCACACAGTGGGGCCACAAAGTATGTGATTCATCATCCCAGTTTTGAGGGTATTTGGAAAGCCAGGCAGGCATAACCAACAGAATGGGCTGTATGTTTTGTTCACTAAAGAATGATTGAATCTATAGTAAATAAAATAGAATGATTCAGCAAGCTTTTTATGCTCTGGAAAAATCTGCTTAAAAAAAGGGGGGCTTTGTCTGCTTGTTTGCTTTTTAATGCCTCATGCTCAGAAATGTGTACCCAGCTAGCAAGAAATGGGAAAGAATGGCATTTCCTTGGTTTCGTTTTTTAAAACACTAATTGCAGGTTAAGTAAGATGGCAGTGTATTGATTTTGGTTTTGTATGGAATGTAACTAGATAATCATTTTATTTTATGAGATATTAATTTCCGTCCATTTAGACTGATGAACTGTGGATTTAAAATGCACCCTGCCTAGCTCCACCATCATCACAGTATTTCTTTAATGTTCCCAGATTCAGATTGAGAACCTGTTTCATTTATTTGGAAAGGAGTAGATATGTCCTTAGTAAACGTATATGTAAGCCAACCTTAGATTTCAAGGAAAATGGGATTTTTCTCCTTTGATGACCGCCAAAGATACAAATATTGAAGGCCAAGCGTATTTGCCTTTATCCAGAGCACGGTTTCTCCACCGTGGCCCTGATGACGTTTGAGGCCAGGTCACTCTGCTGCGGGGCTGCCACGTGCACTGTAGGCTGTTTAGCAGCATCCCTGGCCTCCACCCCCCAGATGCCAGAAGTGTTGCCCCCCTCCCCACCCCAGCTGTGGCAGCCAAAAATGTCTCCAGATCTTGCCAAATGTCCCCTCTGGGGCAAAATGGATCCTGGTTGAGAACCACTGGTCTAGACCAAGATTTAATAGGTAATTTGTGGCTTTTGGAAATTTTCAGTTTGAAATAATAAAAGACACAATTTCCCCCTCTGACTTATGTGTACAATTCATGGGGGTGATTAATTAACAGTTGGAAGTGGGTCATGTGCCTGATTTCATTTTAAAGTGGGTGGAAGGGTCTATAAGATTGTATGAGAGATTTTACAGAGATTTTTTTTAAAAGTCAGGTGGTCAAATAAGTCATAGGTAATTGGGGGGCACATTGGAACAACTAACAGCTTCTCTGTTTCTTCATGAAGAGAACAGGTTTATTTCTCCCCGATTTCTTTTTCATATGCACCTGATTCCAGGCATGCCTTCAAAGCCACCAGGCATCTTCCTCTACCCCACCCCCTCCCCACTGTCATTTCTCCTGTAGCATCTTAAGGCTGAGCCAATTAATTTAGCCCTTTAGTGTACTTGGGAGAGCTCTGCTCATAACACTGTAACAGACTCATTTCAGATGGTAGCAGCGCTTTACCCACCACTAGTTTCCGTGTTTTCCAGTACTGTTGAGCGAGAAAGTCAATGGTGAGGAGATGGAGCATTTTTCAAAATTATTGGACATTCCGATTCAGGTGGGCCTCACCACCCCTCCCGGTTTTTCCCGCTCTTACACACGTTTATTTCCCTGCAGCAGTTCTGCTTGGGAAAGAGAACGGCAGCAGGGCTCCTTCAGCCAGCTCGGTGCTGGTAATGCCTGCAGTGAACAGTAACAGATGGAATGCTGCCGCTGGAGGAGCCCTCGGCCATCTTCTTACTGGTGGTCCCTGGAAAGGCTAGAAGGGGGATGGTCATGCCTTCACGGGGAAGGTGTCATGGGGTTGAACCATTCCCTGCCCATCCACGGAAATGGAATGGGCGCTTGGGGGACAGAGAGAGAACAGAGGGGTGGATTGCTCGTTCCACGGGACACTGTCCCAAGACCAACCCTGCCCTGACAGTCTTTGGAGGGTGATGGGTGTTCGCCGGTGCTCAAGGGTATGGCCAGGTGCCCAGTGCAGACGTCACTGGGAGCCACTTCATCTCGCAGCCATCCGAGGCAGGCCGACCTTTTCCAAAGAGTGTCCGAAGGAGTTCCAAGTGTCGATTGTAGAGGGATTCCTTTGCAGGCTTAGCCAGTGAGGAAAGATGGAAAGGTGAGCATGGAGGGGTTGGCCAAGCCAGCAATTAGACCCTCATTGGTGAGTTCTAGCCTCCCTTGAAGAGTAGTTTGACTCTTCCTTGTCAGCCTGAAGGAAGAGGCAATGAGCTGGCAGACATCCACCGAGTGCTGGGTCCAGGCAGATAAATAATTGATTTGCAGCACGTGACTCTTGGTCATTCTGAATTGCCCAGCCCTTGCAGGGTGGGATTTGGGTGATGGCTGCAGCAGTGGGAGAGGAAGCAGGATCATAAATCTGGGCTTTGGAGGCCAGTTTCATGGTGCAGAGCCCACTGGGGCCACCACTGTGTGCTGCAGAAGCCAACAGACAGGTCCGAGTGGTGTGTTGTTCCTCAAAATAATGGCAATGGAAATGGCTGTGAAAAACATTTAGACCCTTGTCATAAAAATGCAAACAGTCTTCCTGCTATAGGGAAAAGCTAAATAAACTCTATTGCAGCTGTATTAAGTAGAAACAGATTTGAAAATCGGGTGTTTTTTTTTTTTTTTTTCCTGAGACACTTATTTATAGCAGGTTGGGCAAAGGCTGCCACTATCTTTCGCGACTCCGGAAGAGTGTTTTCCAGATGGTCCTTGCTGTTTTTCTCTTTATTAAAGCTTAGCTGAACACAGCCTCGCTTGGAAAGGTTCAGAGAAACTGGTGTTATTTTTTTCAGATTACAGTGGCCATTGATTGGCCAACAAATCAATGGATGGGAATGGATTGAGCCTGTGCCGATGAATTTCCTTTTGCATTTAAAAATAAGAAAAATGTCACGGAAAGCTCAGAATAGAGGCGCTATTTCGACTGTGTACATTGAAGCTTTGAAAACCATTCAGGACTGCATTTTCTATTAATTTACATTTGCATTTTTTTCTAAAATAATGCCCTCCTCTTTGCTAAAACTCTGCAATGTTACCGTTTCCTTTCCAACATCTAAACAATGTCCAGATACATTTCAGATTGAGCAATTAGCTCTGGCTGCAATTTCCTTTTGTGAAAAAAAGAAATCACTAACCCGCTAGACTAAATATGAAATTATTGAATGTGAAAATATCAATATTTGTTCTAGGATCCTTTGTGGCTTATCACTTGCATTTTAAGAAGGCTAGAAGAGACTGATTCTGCCTGGCCTTTCCATGTTAGACACACCCACGCCAGAAACCTTAAGCCTTGTTTTTGCTCTTAGGAGCTGGGCAGTTGGATTTGGGGTCATCAAGCCTGATTCTTACAGCCCAAACTGTACAGGGAACCGTTTTGGAAAGTCACACAAACCCGTGATCCCCACAGACCAGGCTTGAGGACTAACCACCCCCATGTGGGACAAAATTTCTACCCATTCACAGTTAAATGGAAGAAGAGTGAAAATGTACTGTCTCTTTTTTAAAGCTAAACCTTTTCCATTTTACAGAACTTCCCTTTATTCTAAAATGGCCTTTCCCACTCTTCTTAGTGTTAAAAGTCTCTTTTATGAATGATGACATTTGTAGTTTAACATCTTTTTTTGACAAAGTCAGAAGTTGTCCAGCTCATGTTGGATCCTCCTTTTTTTTTTTTTAATGTTACTCATCCAGAACATTAGAAAGTCTGGGATTCACCCAGGAGGCCTGAGTAGATCAGGAAAGGGAGCCTTTGTTATGATTTCTAAGCCAGAAAAAGCAACCTGAGCAAGGGTCCTGCTCCCAGCCCCTTACCTGACTCTTCTGACCCGTTACTCACAGAGCTGGCTTTGTCCAGAGTCCATGTGAAGAATGGAAATGCTTCTCCAGAGGAGTTGTTTTTCTTTTTCTTTTTTTTTTTTTTTTTTTTGGCCACACTGTGCGGCTTGCAGGATCTTAGTTCCATGACCAGGGATCAAACCCGGGCTCCCTGCGGTGGAAGCGCAAAGTCCTAACCACTGGACAGCCAGGGAAGTCCCTCCAAAGGAGTTTGAAGGGGAAAACTGGCCTCTTGGACATGATGTCTGAGCATGCAGCCTCAATGCTGGGAGCCTGGACCCTTTATCCCTGGCTCCCCATGTCAACTCTGCTGCAAGTTCACAGAGGCTCGACCCACCGTCCTCCTCTCCTCAGCCCTGCCCACCGCTATCGGGAGCACAGGCCTCAGCATGGCTCACCTGGCAGTATCCTCAGTCTCCTTGCCCCTCTGCCCCACTCCTGTCTTGCTCCCCCAGCTGCTCTTCCTCTTGCTAAAGCAACCCTCTAACTTCGTCGCTCTAGCTCAAGAACATTCAGTGACTCCCTATTTCCTAATTAGAATAAAACCCCATATGAAGTACTATTCCCATTTTCCCAGCCCATTCTCTCCCTCATGACTGCTCTTCAGCACAGAGGATGTCTCCAGGTTGTACAGTTGCTCTTGGCTGTGTGTGTGTGTGTGTGTGTGTGTGTGTGTATGTTTTATTGAAGGATAGTTGATTTACGATGTTGTGTTAGTTTCAGGTGTACAGCAAAGTGATTCAGTTGTATATATATATTCTTTTTCAGATTCTTTTCCATTATAGATAATTACAAGATATTGAATATAGTTCCCTGTACTATACAGTATGGCCCTGTTGTTTATCTGTTTTATATGCAGTAGTATGTATCTGTTAATCCCAAACTCCTAATTTATCCCTCCTGCCCCTTTCCCCTTTGGTAACCATAAGTTTGTTTCCTATGTCTGTGAGTCTATTTCTGTTTCGTAAATAAGCTCCTTTGTATCATTTTTTTAGATTCCACATATAAGTGATATCTTATGATACCTGTTTTTCTCTGACTTCACTTAGTATGATAATCTCTGGGTCCATCCATGTTGCTGCAAATGGCATTATTTCATTCTTTTTTATGGCTGAGTAGTTTTCCATTGTGTGTGTGTGTGTGTGTGTGTGTGTGTGTGTGTGTGTGTGTGTATACATGACACATCTTTATCCATTCATCTGTCGATGGACATTTAGGCTGTTTGCATGTCCTGGCTATTGGGAGTAGTGCTGCTGTGAACACAGGGGTACATGTATGTTTTCAAATTATAGTTTTGTCAGGGTATATGCCCAGGAGTGGGATTACTGAATCATATGGTAACTCTATTTTTAGTTTTTTGAGGAACCTCCATACTGTTCTCCGTAGTGGCTGTACCGATTTACATTCCCACCAACAGTGTAGGAGGGTTCCCTTTTCTCCACACCC
>NC_041234.1:2115031-2154142 GCF_002837175.3 Physeter macrocephalus | reverse complement strand
ACCTGTCGATGGACATTTAGGCTGTTTGCATGTCCTGGCTATTGGGAGTAGTGCTGCTGTGAACACAGGGGTACATGTATGTTTTCAAATTATAGTTTTGTCAGGGTATATGCCCAGGAGTGGGATTACTGAATCATATGGTAACTCTATTTTTAGTTTTTTGAGGAACCTCCATACTGTTCTCCGTAGTGGCTGTACCGATTTACATTCCCACCAACAGTGTAGGAGGGTTCCCTTTTCTCCACACCCTCTCCAGCTTTTATTATTTGTAGACTTTTTGATGATATCTCGGCTGTGTTTTGTTTGCTTTCTTTACGGGGGGAGGTTTGCAAGAAGGTTACAGGATCTCTCGGGCATCCTTCTAGATGAAGAACACTGAAGCCTTGAGTCTAATGTAATGGACCCTTCCCATGGATTGTGACATTAGTGGTTTGAAAGGAGAAAGGAAAAATCTCCACACAGAATGAGGCTCTCCGACTTCAAGAACTGTAGCCTTACTACACGTCTTCTACAGTACTGCTTCTGGATTAGAATGCCCCATTTTCTGACCTGCCAGCAAATGGGTATTGCTTCAGGATGGCACTGCTGGCTTGTCCTGCTGAAAACAGAGCCACTCACACAAGCTTCGAAATTTGCAGTCAAAACGTAGTGAAAGGAGTCCATCTTAGCCAGTGCAGATTGTCCATTCTATTAGAAAATGTCTCCAATGGTTGCTTATAAAATCATAGTAGCAAGAGTATTACCTCTTATTTATCAAGCTCCTGCTAGAGCCTGGACAGTTGTACCAGGTGATTTACATTTATTATTTTAGTTCCAGCTCCATAACAGCCATATGAGGTAGGTGGATGTTATGAGCTTTATTTCATAAAGGAGGAATCGGGGGCTCGGAGACGGTTAGTAACTTACACAAGGTCACACAGCTCAAAGGACGTAACTGGGATTCTCTACAGTGTGGTTCAGTAGAACTGTCTGCGATGATGGACATGTCCTACGCTGTCCAATATGGTAGCCACTAGCCGTAAGTCGCTATTGAGCCCTAGAAATGTGACTGGTGTGGCTGAGGCCTGACTTTTTAGTCTTTTTCTTAACCATTTTTAACTGTACGGTTCAGTGGTGTTAACTACATCCATATTATTGTGCAACAATAACTGCCATCCATCTCCAGAACCCTTTTCATCGTGGAAACTGAATCTCTGTCCTCATTAAACACTAACTCGCTCTTCACCCTCCTCCCCACAACCCCTGGCAACCATCCTTCTATTTTCTTTTTTCTTTCTTTCTTTCTTTCTCAGTCTCCCCTTTTCCCCCACATCCCAGCCTCTGGTAAGCACCATTCTACTCTATGTTACTATAAATGTGGTTTTGTGTTTTTTTTTTTTTTTCAAAATAGTCTGCATTTAAGTGAGATCATGCAATATTTGTCTTTCTGTTTTAAATGTAAATTGCCACTTGTGGCTAGTGGCTACCATGTTGGACAGCGCAGCTCTAGAGCATGCTTGCTTCACCGTGCCATTCTGCCCCTTTGCTCTCACTTGATGTGCACCTCTCCTGTACCACCCGGTCGCTTTGCGTCTCTCTTCCTCCCTCCCAGCCCAGCAGAGCTCCTCCCTTTCTTGGAGGCCTGTAGACCAGTGGTTCTCAAGCTTTAGCGTGCATTACAATCATCTGGAGCGTTTGTTAAAACACAGATTCCTAGGACCCGCTCCCAATGCAGGCCTGGAGCGGGGGCCCAAGAATTTGCATTTCTGACGAGTTCCTAGGTGCTCCGGGGCTGCTGGTGCCAGGATCTTTGGATGAACATTATCTATCGGGGCTTAAGGACTAATTCCTGCATCTTAAAGTGGTGTGGCCTGGGGCTTAGCTGTTACCTCCGGTCTGCAAGGAGCAGTGGTTGCTGGCTCACATCAGCTGGGAGAATCCTCCTTCCTGCTCCTGTCCTGAGGACCTGGCCCTCTGTCAGTCCCAACTTTACTTGTACCACTGTTAGCTTGGGTCACTCCCCTGGCAGTTGTTCTGGAGTGCATTCATTTTAACTTGGGGCTCCTTGGGAGGGGCTGGGAAGCCTGTCAGGGGGAAGGAAGAAGCATAATCTCTAGGAATTGCCTAACCATGTAGGGCAGGCCTGGTCAGAGAGGCCCATTTACTGTCCGAGCTGCTGTTCTCTGCAATTAAACGGTGGCAGAAAACTTAACCAGGAAAGAAAAAGAAAGTGAAGCAGGTAAGGCAGACAGGTGACAAAGCCGAGTCCCCCTATCCTTGTATCTTCACCCTAATTAAGGTCTTTGTCCATTTGGGAGGGCAAAGGCCAAATGCCCTGGGGCAGGATTGGAGGTGAAGTGGTGGGAATGGCCAGGGGGCCAAGAGAGGTCCTGGAAGGGGTGCTGTCGTGTTGGCTACCTTGATTCTTTTTTAAAACAATAAATTTATTTATTTATTTATTTTTGGCTGCGTTGGGTCTTCACTGATGCGCGCGGGCTTTCTCTCGTTGCCAAGAGCGGGGGCTACTCTTCGTTGCGGTGCGCAGGCTCCTTCTCATTGCGGTGGCTTCTCGTTGTGGCTCACGGGCTCCGTAGTTGTGTCTCGCGGGCTCTAGAGCGCAGGCTCAGTAGTTGTGGCGCACGGGCTTAGTTGCTCCGCGGCATGCGGGATCTTCCCGGACCAGGGCTCGAACCCGTGTCCCGTGCATTGGCAGGCGGATTCTTAACCACTGTGCCACCAGGGAAGCTCTGGCCACCTTAATTCTTGATCTAGCTGCCTTCGGTGCTGAGAATGTTGTTCTTGTTAAAAATAAATACACATGTAAAGAAGTAGCTGCTAGGCTGTTCTGCTTATGAATATTTGTAAAATAAAAAAAATCATTTTTTTTCCTAAGTGTACACATATCCATGTTTTCTCCCACAGAACCTGAGCTTTTTTTCTTTTCTTTCTCTGTCTGTTTCCCCCTCTTTGTTTTGTTTTGTTTTTTGAGAGCAGGAATCATGTGTCTGTGTGTGTGTGGGGGGGGGGGGGGGCTTGGTCTCAAACCAGCATTCATTCTCTTGAGCCAGGCAGCACTTCCTAAAGTTCATTTTAATCACCATCGAGAACAACCCAACCCTCCGTGGCTCCTGGCAGTATGCTCCGTAGTACTTAGATGCTGATAATATGTTTAATTAAAAAAAATTACAACTAGGCAAATTTCCCCGTTTGTCTGTTTCCAAAAGCAAGTCTTCAAAGGCATGAACTCAAAGCCTCATTTCTGTTATTTACAGGGGTCTGTCCCCATTAATCGGTGGTGAAATGTCAAATTCTTGTGCTTTGAGTACTTCCATCTTCCCACTTAGCTCTGTGCCATCTACCCGTGTGTGACTCAGCAAATGTGAGCACCCCAGTGGGGCCTCACCGTCATCCCTCTTGTTTTTAATCACCACCACTCACCCCACCTTCCTCGATTCAACTGGACCCACTCTCAGCTCCATCTCGGATGTTTGGAACACAAAGCTCTTAATCCCCCGACTGTATGGGATGCTTCTTCCCTTCCTCAAATCCGTTGCTTTCCCCCCTCTCTGTGATGGCCAGTGCCAAATGCCCCATTCCTTTTTCCACTTCTGTGGGTGGGGTGAAGATTCCAAGTTCTCCAAATCCATGATGGAGCTGAAGCATCTGGGCAAGAATTTAATTTACATGCTCTCACTTAAACTGCACAGTAATACTTAGAAACAGCTGCTTTCATTTGCAGATGAGGAAACTGAGGCGGCAGAAGGGCAGGTTATGGAGGAGAGCAGAAAAGGTGGGCGGGGTCCAGATCATAATGGGTCTTGTAAGCCTTGGTAAAGAACTTGGACTTTATCCTAAGCAGTTTCACAGAAGCCAGTGACATTATTTACTTTACATGTTTTGTTTTTCTCCCTAGTGGAGAATGAACTGGGGCAGGAGGGAAGGTAGACCAAAAAGGCTCCTCTGCAGAGCTCCAGGGAGACCAATGACCTTGACCTTGAGCTGAAGCGGCATGGTGGCTGTGAATGGGGAAGCAAGTGGCCGGATCCCAGAAGCATTTAGGAGGCTGACTCTGTGGGACTTGGTAATGGCTGGTAGACACTAAATTGTGACAACACCCTGGTTTCTCTCGTTTGGGCCCCTTGATGGGCCAGGAGCGGGGGGAGTTTGGGCACCTGGGTCCCACCCTCCCTTTGTAGCCAGGGATGGGGCGGCCCAGATATAGGCGAGTGGTCAGAAAACCTTGGCATTGGCCCACGTAATCATGTAAGCACCCAGTTCTGAAGGGAATATGATGAAAACAGTGAATGAACCCGAAAATGGGGGAAGGAGGGAGATCTGACAGACGTAGTCAACAGCAAGGGGCACCTTCAGTCAGCAGCTTTAAATACACTTTCCAAATTCATATGCTTTAAATAGGTCAGAATTTGTAAGCACTGGGGGACATGGGTAATCCTGCTGGTTCAGGCTTTGACTGGGCCCAGCTGGTAGAGAGGAGTTTGGCTGGTGGCCTGCCACCAAGGTGACCAACCGTTCTGGTTGGCCTGGGATTGAGGGGGTTCCTGGGACACGGGACTTTCAGCTTTAAAACCCGGCAGTCCCGGGAAAACTGGGACAAGTTGGTCACCCCACCTGCCGGGGGAGGAGTTTTGCAGTCTGGACAGCCAGGCTGATCAGGGCCAAAGCAGTGGAGACTCAGTTCAGCCCGGGGACTCGGTATGGGGATGCCACCACAGAGCAGAAAGGGAGCTTGGGAATGGAAAAGGCAAGAACATATCCTGAGCCCTTTCAGATCGCTTCTCTGGGTCTGCGTGAAATGCTTCTCTTAAAATAGGAGCCTGAGCGCTCCATTCTCCTTTCCTGGAAACTAGCCTATGCCTCGTGCACCTTATAACCCTGCCCATGTGGGGATTCAGCCGGACATTTCCAGTGAATGTTAGGTGAGTGAACAAATTCTTCGGTCCTACTGGCATCCTGGACTTGCAGGTCCTTAACCAGACGTGGGAAGAGTTAAACTGGGTCCTGGGTGAGCAGAACACTTTCTTTACATAATGTGTTCCTATGTCCAATATAGTTAGAAAAGCCTTTTTATTTTTTTAAAAGCAGCAAAATGCAGAATCACTTGTAGCAGTAGAACATTCAGATCTTTTTTTATTTGCAAAGCGACCATAGCCCTCCATTATTCATAACTCTTTTGAAACCAAATGACAATTTTTTTGTCCTCAAAACTTCCCTTCCCCACCCCCATCCCAACTCTTTCTCTTCCAAAATAAACCTCAGTAAATAAGCCGACTGCCTGTTGCAAATGGTAGGACAGAGGAGCACTTGGAATAGGAAACTAACGAAACAGATCTTTCCTTTGAAGGCCTGGCCTGACACAAGCCTCCCACTCCATTCAGAAATGCAGAGAGAAATGGAGGGTGAGGTGACACTCATCTGAGGACACCAGGGATACCAATGACAGGGAAAGGTATCAGAGTGCATTCTTGTGATGGACAGCAGCAGCAGGAATAAGGAGAAATTCCGTGCAGGGAAATAAAAGAGAAAGAAAAATAGAGGAAGATGTGAAAAAAGTAAGGATGAGATTCCTCAGGCCACAAGGCTCAGACAGCATAGGGGCGAGAAAGGCCGCAAATGGGACTTGGGTCTTTGGAAGGAGCCTCCAACAATAGCCTGTCTTAAAATGAGTCGGAGAGTGAAAATGAGCTTTGTCGTTTCCCTGTGCCCTCTGGATCACTTTCTGAGGAGTGGATATTAGTTGTAGCAAAATTGCCTACAGTATATTCTTTCCCAAGCATAAAGGACTTGGTGGGTAAAAGCTTAAATGATAGTATCAGCATTTTAAAAAGGTTTTCTATTTCACATACACTTTAAATAGGTCAGAATTTTTAAGCAGTGAGGGGATAGGGTTTATTCTTTTATTAGCAATGTTTGACTTCTAAAGCCAGTTATGTGGATGAGAGAAGTCCTAAAAATTATCCATCACAGATTTTTATTTTCAGATTTTTGTCTAAACTCCTAACGTAACATACAGGAAAGTGCGTGTATTATTAAGTGCACGTGCACTGCTTGAAGAATTTTCACAAACAGCACACTCACATCACCAGCATCCTGGTGGAGACAGGGGACCACACCAGCTCCCCAAAGCCCCCTGTGCCCTCTTCATTACCCCTCACCAACAGTAACCACCATCTTCCCACCGCACAGATGAGTTTTGTCTCACACAAGACTTTTTCAATCAGAGCTTTGTGTATGAGTACCCAAAAAAAAACCCCAAAACTCCCCGTAATTTTTTTAGGGAGGAGGGCAGAAATTCCGTAACAGTTTCCTTTCTCTGGCTGCTCTGAGTTAGGCCTGTTAAACAGGAAGTTTCTGAGCTGGGGCCCTGCTAGCGCAGGGCTTGGGGCAGACTGGTCTCTGCTGCCCAGAAAGATGCCCAGGCTGCAAGCCAGTTGCCTGCCGTTGGCACCACCTCTGCCAAAGGCAGCCACCGAGCTTGCCTTATCTGCCTCCTTAAAGCCTCTGTCAGATCTTGCCGTGACACGTGTCTGGAAGCACTGGGGACAGCACAACAAAATGGCCGAAAGTTCCCTGAACGTATTTGGCCTTCTGGAAAGGAAGGCCAGGCACCACTAAAACAGCTTACCCAACACGCTCATTTTTCTCCAACTTCCAAAGGAGAGCGTGATTGATTAATTTCGCTTCCTGGTAGGTTTCGATGTGCTTTCTGCCTCCTTTTCTTGTTGCTGCAGGAAGCAAACAGGATGAACGCAGGAATAAAGCTATGGAACATACATCGCAATGTTTCTGGAGCGGCATCAGAAAAGGACTTATTTGTTCTCCTGGGTTGTGTAGTGCCGAGTGATTGAATGCTCGCCAAGCTGTCAGTTTTATGAAACAAATTCCCTAACCCCCTTGGCCCAGAGCTTTGCTCAGCCTGAGATGGAAAAGAAATAACTTTTAATAGGAAACTCATTGCTAAAATCTAAGATAAGATTTCAGAGTTACTTCTCTCCTAAGAATAAAATGAAATATTGAAGAAAGCATTTGATGGGGGACTCTTAGGGAACGTTATTTCTCAGTTCTTGGTTAACAAACTATGTTAATAAAAATATTTAGACCTTCGTGATGCATAATGCATTTTTATTCCTAGTGAGCTGGCCTGTTTGTATACACAGATGTTTCCTGTGGTCCTTCTATCATTGCTTCTACTTTTTTCTGAAACAATATTTCTAGCAGGAAACAGAATCTTATGTTAAGATCCTAAGTCCCTCACAGAACCCTGTTAGTTCGAGTGAGGATATTTCCATTTCTATATTTGATATTGGTGGGGGAGGGGCGGTAGGAATCTTCTTTTATTCAACAAACATGGAAGATAATGCATCGAATCCACCATATTGAGACATTATTAGACAATTCTTCCTTGGCTTCTAAATTAGACCTGGCCGATTTATCCGGGCACATTCATTGCTGAAGGGCTGGATGGCTTTTCAGTCTCCGTTCTCACTGTCAAAGGCACCGTGAGTAATGCCTGCCCTTTCATACAAACCTTAGGTGTGTTTGACTGGGTTTTACAGATTTTCCAAGGCATTGTTCTCACAGAGCTGCAGTTTCCTTTCCAGCACCAGGAATGCTGTGGCAACACAGCTCACCAGCCCAGTTTCTCTGCCAGTCTTAGCAGCACTTGGAAATCAATTAAAAATAAAATCCATAGGCCAGCGTGCTAAGGAAGAAAATGAGGTTTTACACATCAGCACTTCTCAAAAAAAAAAAAAAAAAAGAAAAAAAAGATGAACCTGTCTTAATAGAAAAATGGCACAATGCCCTAATGAAAAATTAAGCTTCAGGACTCAGTCCCTAATAACTCAGTGCTGAGCGTGTATTTCCTCCTGTGGCTACCCCTGCGAGTGAATTCTGAAATAATCAGGCAGTGTGTTGAAATAAGATATCATTCCGCGTGACTATAGCAGTGAAGCATCACCCTGTCTGGCTGACTTGTCAGTTACTGCCTAAATGCTAGGAGAGGAAGGTTCTGGTTCTTTTGAAGTTTATTTTTCTTTCAGATTTTAGTAAATTTGTTTCTCTATGATTATAAAAGTAATAATACTTATTTTATAAAATTTACAAATATAGAAAGGTGACAAGAAAAGAATAAATATGATTGTTTTTGGTTCTTGTCCTTAAGAGTTTTTTTTTTCCTATGTGTACGTCCTTTATCTTCTCCAGGAGTTTGGAAGATATAGTCCACAATTCAAAGTGTTCTTGTGCTTAAATTGATTCCCCACCCCCCCAAAACTCTGTTAACATACATTTCTCTAATTATCAACATCAAGAATGAAAAGCCATCTATTTATTACCCCTTCATGTGTGACAAAAAATTTTGGCTTATTTACTCCCCCCTCTTCCACTGTCCCTTCCCACCTCACTTGTTCACTGCTGTATCCCCAGCACCTAGAACAGCGCCTGGCACCTAGCCAGCTGTTGCTTGATAAATTTGTTGAATCAAATCAGTGAATGAATGGTGAGAGTTTATCCTCACGTTACTTCCAGGAGGTGAGCACTGACTCCTGAGGCCGACCTCTTTCCCCACCTTCCTTTGCTGCCTCTCCCGACCAGTACATTTAAGCCATGGGTCCCATGGCTGTCGGCTGGGTCTGCTTTCCCTGATCATCCACGTGGGGAGGCAGTGAGGGGTGGCAGTGAAAAGTACCCAGTGTGTGGAGTCAAACAGACCAAATCCCCCGGTCTTCAGATTACTACATAATGGGGCAAGAGTCTTATAACTCTGTGGGCCTCAGAGATGCTATCTGTAAAATGGGCAGTGATAATACTTTCCTGACAAAATCAATGACAGGTATGCATGATATTTGGTACACAGGATCCAAAATCTGTAGCTCCTAGTATTGTTCCCACTTCTTTTTCCAATGACAGCATAAATAAAGAGCCCATGGCGCCCCAGGGCACTGCCTTTCTCCTTGCGTTTCCAGTCATTTCATCTAATGAGCAGAGGAGACTTTCTGATGAGTTACTTTATGCTTCTGTGCCAAGTCAATCATCAATGGCAAAGAATCAAGTGGCCTTTCTCATAATCCGTGCTTCCCCTGCGGCACGCGTCTTGGTGCACTGTTATTGTGTGTCTACCTAGCTGACTCCCTCGCTAGACAGTGAATGGGTGGGCCTTCCGTCTTGCTATCCTCAACCTAGGACCCACAGTGCTATAACTGAGGAGTCACTCAATATGTATTTATTAAGTGAGTGAATGAATGAATGACTAGTATCATGTTGTACACATCTTGCCATATCTCAACCACACCTGTGGGCTTTCTATAATCTCCTGGATGACAAAAGTAAACCGAACTATACAATTAAGTTTCTAGCCCTCTGAATCTATAATGTAAGCTTCTGACAGACAGATGCAGTACTTATTGTTGGTTCTGCGGAGAGCCAGCTTAAGGAAAAAAAATTCTAGTTCCTCTTAGTTCCCATAATTAAGTCCATGGATTCGCTGGCTGGCGTATAATTCCTTTAGAAGAGGAGAGATGATACTGTGTGCACGGTAAAGCTCATGTCTGCAGCTTTTAGTTTGAGTTATGTGTGTTGGCATCTCTTTCACACAGAATCTGATGAGTTGGCATTTATTTTTGACAGCATCTCAAATCTTGTGAAAGTCAGAGCTGGGGGCTGATGATGTTTTTTAGTAATATCTCAGATGGTGGCAGAACAATCTTGATAATAAAAAAGAGAGGTTTAAAAAGATGTCCCCTTAGAGTTCTTCCGCAAAACTAAAAGTTCAGCAAAGAGCTTTGGAACTTTCCGGAACAAAGGCTTCCTGAGCATTGGAATTTTGCGGACTGGACACACACACACACACACACACACACACACACACACACACACACACAGAGTCTCTGAGGTGTGTTTCCTCTAATTCACTGTGACAGCACTTGCTGGTTAGTCCCCCAAACCTGTTTTGTTCATCTTCCCAGGCACCCAACTAGACTACATTTCCCAGCCTCCCTTGCAGTTTTATGTGTGGCCATGTGACTAAGTTCTGACCAATAGGATGTGAGTGAAAATGATGTGTGCACCTCTAGTCCGGTCATCAAAGCTTTCCAAGTTTTCCTCCATACTCTTTTCTCATCCACTGGCTGTCTGGGATGGAGCGAAGTCCCAGGGTAACCTTGGAAGGAAGGTGGCTGAGCCTCCTCTGCCTGGAGAGGAGAGGATCACCGTGTGAAATGGAAGTGCTTGATCCAGAGCCCTCACCCTAGACTGTTACATAAACAAGAAATAAGCTTCCGTTAGTGAGACATTGCAAGTGTGGAGCGATTTGTCAGGCAGCTTATCCTACCTTAACTAAGTCATACTCTATGGATATTAAAAAAAAAAAAAAAGAATAGCCAACAGTTTTCAAAGGCCTTTTATTTGCCAGGAATTGTTTATGTTAATAATAATCCTTTCATCAGGCCTGCAAAGTTACCCTCATTTTTTGTTTTTGTGGTACGCGGGCCTCTCACTGTTGTGGCCTCTCCCGTTGCGGAGCACAGGCTCCGGACGCGCAGGCTCAGCGGCCACGGCTCACGGGCCCAGCCGCTCCGCGGCACGTGGGATCCTCCCGGACCGGGGCACGAACCCGTGTCCCCTGCATCGGCGGGCGGACTCTCAACCACTGCGCCACCAGGGAAGCCCCAAAGTTACCCTCATTTTACAGCCGTAGGTACAACTCCAAGTGGGAAGGGGGTGAGGATTTTGTCCACAACGATGGTCCTCAGAGCTGGCACAGAAGGTGGCGTTGAGTAGGCTGTCAATGAGGCTTGTTGATGATGGAGGAAAAGAAGGCTCAGCGAGGTGAAGTCACACGCCCAGGGTGCACATCTGGAAAATGCTGGACTCACTATTTAATCCTGGTGTGCCTGGCTTCAAGGTCCAGCTACCTCTGAGTATCTGTAACCCAAGACTTCAAAAAGAATGGGTGGGGAGCCAGCGATGGGCCCTTAGAAAAAAGGTTTTAGTCTCTCATCTTGTATTTCAGATGGGAAAAAGTAACATATGTTAAAAACGAAAACATTATAGACATCTAAAACAAAGAAAGGAACACCCTCTGTAATCTTACCAGAGAAAACTGGTACAAGCTTGGTTTTATTCTTTACGTTCTGAACGTATACACACATTTAACAAAAGGAAATCTAGGTTCTCTCCCGCCACGTGACCTTTTCACTTATTTTCCCCTTAAATAATTTCGTGGACATTATTTCCATGTCAGGACATACCAGTCTGTATCATAGTTTGCAGTGACTGGTAGTACTCTGTATTACCAGCAACAATCTGCGATAGTTAACCAGTTCCCTCTTGGTTATCATTTAGGTTGTTTTATAACACAAAGGAGCTGTGATCGACATGCTTGTGCGTATCTCTCGGGTAGAATCCGAAGAGGGGAGTTGTGGGTACGCCGACAGGCACGTCTCATTTCCTTCCGTGTGTGGAGACCTATTTCTGCAGAAGGTCCAGATGGTCGACAGATACTGAAATGGACTTGGTGGGTTTAGTTCTTCAAGTGAAGGTAACAAAGAACAGTGGAAGCAAGGGTTTCTAGCATCTCAGAATGTGGCAGGTATGCTCCGAGCCCGTGGCAAAGATTAACAGTGAGGAGGCACTGGCATCCCATCTACCCATCTAGAGGCGGTGGCACCTGCTGGCCATTGGCTGCTTTCCCTGCCACCTTCTGGCAATGAGGTCAGCATTGTCTGCAAGGCCAGGGCTGATCTGGGCCCCAGGGAAGATACTGCCCTGCACAAAAGTGAAGCGAGGCTTCCTTTCGGGGGAGGGGGCAGTGGCCAGTAGGCCAGGGAGAAAGGGACGAGGAGGGTGTATAGACATCGCCGCAAGGTTCCTGCCGGGGCTGAAGCTGGAGGTGACAGGACACTCATTCCTCGGGACCAGACGTAAACCTGATGTGCCTGGACAGCTTTCGGGGCGAGCAGGCAGCTCCAGGCAGATGTCTTTGTGGGCACGGCACAGCTGCGTGTGCGCTGAGACGTCCTGTCCGTGAGGGATGTTCCCGGAACGATGGCGATGATGATAATGATGATGACAGTGGCCTTGGTTGGCAGGAGGAGGAGGAAGATGATTACCCAGACAGCGCTGGAGCTTTCAGAGCTGAACCTCTGAGAAGGGCCCCTCCCCTCTGTGTGTGTGTGTGTGTGTGTGTGTGTGTGTGTAATCCCGTGTGGTATGAGCATCTGCGCTGTGTGTGTGTGTGTGTGTGTGTGTGTGTGTGTGTGTGTGTGTGTGTAATCCCGTGAGGTATGAGCATCTGCTGCGTGTTGGGGGGGTCTGTGCGGTGTGTTGTGTATGTGAGTGTGACGTGTACGTGTGATGTGTGCAATGGTCTGGGTGTGTGTGACCGTGTGGGCTATGTGGGGTGTCCCAGTGGTCGTGTGTGAGTGCGCTGTGTGTGGATGTGTTTGAGGGGGTGCCGATTAAGTCCCCCGAGGCATTAGTGTGGCCTACCGGAGACTCCACGCTTCTCACTTTGAGTTTTTCCTCCTCTCCCCTGTTTCCTGTGGCAAAAATGCCAGCTTCACCCAAGAGAACCCTCTTGACCTTTCTCTCCCTTAGGAGGCCAACCTCTAGGGAAGCACTAGTTGCTGCTGTCCCTGCTGGTCAGTGCATTACCTGACAGAGTTAGAGAACGGGAGGCAGTGTTCTCTAGAGCCGTCTTAGTTTATTCTTTTTTGTACTTACCGTTCTCTTTCACCTTTTCATTGAGGTACATATAACACATAAAGTGCACAGAGGGCACAAATCTGATGGTTGTTTACACGTGTAGCCACCCCTCAGATCAAAACAGAATCCACCTCCAGCACCTCATAAAGCCCCCTCGTGCCCTTTCCCAGTCAGTATCACCCAAAGGCAACCGTGATTCTAACTTCTGTCTCCATAGATTCGTTTCATCTGTTCTAGAACCCCGCGGTGTTTTGTGCTTGGCCGCCTTCACTTCACACAGTGCTTTTGAGACCCGTCCGTGTTGCCGCGTGCATCAGCATGCACATCTCTTTATTGCCTTGTAGTATCTCATTGTACGGATGTATCACAGTTTGTTTATCTGTTCTCCTGCTGACGGACATCTGGGTGGTTTCCAGTTTGGGGCTATTGCAAATAAAGCTGCTACGAACATTCTTGAACATGTCTTTTGGTGGCCATATGTAGAGCTGTCTTAATGTTGCCTGTGAGAGCGTTTGACAAAGACAGAGCTTGCAGAAATCAAACAACAACAACGAAAGCCCCAACTTACTCCAGCAGGTTTCCCAGGGAAAAGGAAGCAGTCGACTTGCCTTGACTCTGACCACTCCTCCGCCTTTGGGAGAGTGGCAGGCTGTCTGGGCTCAGACTCTGCTGCAAAACAGGCGTCACCCCTGAGGACAGCACTGTTTCCGCAGCCGGGTTTCCCAGCGTAAAAGTTACTCCTTAGGGGTAACTTGGGTAAACTTGGGTCTTTGAACGGGCCAATGGCTGCTGCAGGTTCTGGGGGCTGTGATTTGGGCTCCAACGCCAAGGTTTTCCCACTGGGAGCCCTGTAAGGCTGGGTCCACACAACTTTGAACGATGCCCAGCTTACTCCGAGGGTGCTGGGACCTGGGCAGAAGCCGGCTTGCTGCCTGACCCCGGGACACAGGGAGGGACTTCAGGGGGCGAAGAAAGGAACCAACGGGCCTGCACCTACCTGCCCAGCGGCCCTTTCCGACGTTCTGGTTTCTGCAGCACCTACACTCTTAGCCACGCTCTCCAGCGGAAGCTCTGGGGTGACCCCTGCGTCCCTGGCACTCCTTCCACCTGCCTGTCTGCACACCGCCACACCATTCCCCCAGGGCTCTCCGCCGCAGACTTCAGTGGCCCCGGGCGCGTGCTTGGCCCAGAGGCAGAGCGAGCAAGAGGTGCTGGAATTTATGTCCCCAGGGGCAGCCCCCAGCCAGTGGCGCAGTGGGAGTGGGAGGCAGACCCCGTGGCTTCGCCATCTCAGCGGGGGTGGCCCTGAGGTTAGATTAACTCCCCGAGGGACTGAGCCCCCCGCAGCCCCCGGCCGGACCTGCCCATCAGAGCGCCTGGGACCGGCTGCATGCCCGCCCCGGCTCCCCGCCCTGGGGCTACCTGGGACCCTTCCCACATCAGCTGGCTGCCCTTGAGTCTCTGTCTCAGGGTCTGCTCCGGGGGATCCCAAGCGAAGCCGTGCCTTTCCCCAAACCAAACACGCTCTCTGGCACATACATTCATTTTGTCTGGGAATTTTGCAGATTCCACGGTGCCTTTTGACCACCCACTCTGGGATTCAGCCAAGCCAGTGCCCGTTACCTTTGCTGTGGAGAAGTTTGAGATCGGTGGCTGACCCAGGGGAGAACAGTGATAAACAGTATTTCATTTTCAAGCTGCAGTGAAGACGGACAACCTTCTTCCTGTTGCTCCCAGCACTGTGCGCCATGGGTGTGGCATTGTGGGAAGTTGCGGTGAAATGAGGTCATTTAAGACACCCACGGGGCGTGTGGGGAGGACGCAGGTGTAAGGAGTAGGATGGGGGATGGGCGTTGCTATTTAAGGAGATTCCAAGCCCCTCTGTAGCCCCGAGGAAAATGGCTTATCATGAAACGCAGAGCGAGAAAGAAACGCCAAAAATTGTCTCTGCCACGATAGGTTGTTTCCTTAAAAATGAAAACAAAATCAAATAGTTTCGATCTGTTGGGAGCATAAGACTCCTGAATGAATTTTTCCTTTTGTTTTTGCAAAATGCGGTTGTAATGTAGGTGTGAACATCTTCAAAGAATTCTAAGATGAATTGTTTGGGGAAGAAAAATCGTAATTCACAAAGCAGCAGTTTCTTTCTAATGTTTTCTTGGAGAGGTGTTTTTCCACATAACTGAAGAAGGGAAACAGAGGAGGAAGGTGGCGTTGGGGGCAGAGAGGTATAATTAGATAGAGCATTCGATGATTTGAGTTTGAGTTTGCCGTTCTGAAAGGATAAACACGCGGACCTCTCCTTGGGGCCGGGGCGATCGGTGGTCTGCAGCACTGAGGGAGGGCAGGGTGTGAGGCCGCAGATACAGACGATAGTCCGTCTGTGTGGAGGGCACAGATAAACTCACCCTACAGGGACCGGATGGTGGAGGGGCGGGTGTGTTCTGGGTTCTGAAGGACTCCCTTTGGCTTGGTTCTTTCTCCTCACCACCTGGGCACATTGAGAAGCACGCGAGCCATTGAAGCTACATTCTATTAACCTTTCCCCAGGGCTGTATTTGCCTGCGTTGATCCAGCACACCACCACACACATTTTCTAAACGTTCTGCTGTTTCACTGATTGTGGAATTAGAAGCCTCCCCTGCCTGGTAAAAGTAGGTCAGGGAAGTTCCTGACTTTGGGATGCTGCTAATAGATTTCTGAATGGCAGCGTAAGGGCGCCTGGATGTGACATTTGAGCAGAGCAATGGTGATCACGCACTGACGGTTTTGAGCTTGAGTCATTTGTTTCTCCAAAACAAATGGAGAAACCCACACAGGAGCGTGTGTGGGTGAGGTCCCACAGATTGCAGGTGCTGCTGAAAAGTAAACTGGCCCTGGGCTGTTCATTTAGAAGCGAAGAAGTGCTTTTATCCGCGCCTTATCTCTCCATGTCCCCTCTTATGGGGGCTCTCTGCCATTTCCCTTTCCCATCAGCACTCCCCTCCCTGGACCACGGCCACAGGAACCTTTTCTGTAACTCGTCATCTGGGGTAGCGGTAGCCTTGTGCAGGATCCCATGCTATCGGCCCTCCGTCCCATCCTGTAAGCTCCCATGGCTTGGCCATCTCCCCTCTCTTACCTGGCCTTCTCCAGAGCTTCCTTCTTCTCTTGGTGTTTTATTCTCTTCTCATATTATTCTAGCTTTAGGATACTGTTGGCCACGCAGAACCCATAGAAAATGGCCCTGCATAGCCTTATGATAAGATAGCTAAGCCTTTAGGTTGCCCTCAGGAAAAAAGTAAATTGAATCAAATTATTAAGACCTAGACATTGTCAAATTCACCATCTGGGCCTTTCTACTGTGGCGTAATTATTTAGACAGGGCTTGCTGTGGGTGTCTCTCTTGCTTGCTCTCTCTCCTTCTTTTTAATTTTTAATACGCACATTTTTTTGTTTAAACCACTTCTTTCTTCTAGTAGACAACGGCGATCGTAATCGTGTCCAGCTAAAACATATTGCTCGTGTGTGTTCATGTTTAATTTGAAAAATGACAACAGTGATTTCTTTGAAGTCTCATACTCACCCAGAGCTAGCCCGCCATTGGTTGCTTTAGAATCCAGAATTTCCTAGAGGAGGAGAAAGAATTAATCAACATAAAATGATGTAATAAAATCCTCTTAAATAACAACCAGGTAGTAAATTAGCATATACACGACCTTTGAAATGATCATGTACAGGGAAGTCGAATGCAGCAAACAGCTGGCTGGGTGCCTGTCCTTGACTAATAGGCTGAGAGATACAGCTGCTGGAAAGATTTTTGAGAGTGAGTTCTAAATGCAGAAAGCTGTCTTTTATAAAAAATAGAAAAAATCAGATCTTTCATTTGACAGACCCTAATTTCATTGAGATTGACAGCACTGCCTTTGTCGAGCGTACATTTAACAAATGAGATTGAACAACCACACCACTCAGTTTCATCTAATTTAATTTGACAACCAAAGCAGGTAGGTAGAATAATGTACTTACAGAGGGGGTGAGAAAGCTTCCTGGGGTTCAATGACAGGGCTTGCTGGATCAGGCTGAAAGTGGAGAGCTCCTCCGTTGCTTTTGTATTTTTGTTGTTTTTGTTTCCTTTCACTTCTTTAACTGATGTATAAAAAGTACATCAAGCGAGTTCATCTTAAAGGTACAACTTAATGAATGTTTGTCAGTGTGTATGTTTACATAGCCACCGTCCAAATCAAGATATAGATCATTTCCATCCCTGCAAAAAGCTCACTTCCCAATCAATATAACCCCTCCTCCTGCCCAGAAGGTAGCCGCTACCCTGACTTCTAACAGTTCTTGAAAACGGTCGCCTGTTTTTGAACTTCATATAAAGTGTATCAGGCAGCATGTCCTTTTGTGTCTGTTTTCTTTCACTCAGTGTGAAATTCTTCCATGTTGTTGTTTGTATCAGTAATTCACTCTCTGCTGTTGCTCTGTAATATTCTGTTAAGTGAATATAGCAGCAGAGTTTATGTATTATTGATGGACGTTTGGGTTATTTCCAGTTTCCCCCTTGCCTTCAGATTTAGCTTATTTTTCTAGATAGTCTATAGAAGGGCATCCTAGAAATAAGCAAGAATGATATGCCCATGGGTGAACTTGTTGCAAACTGGTAGCAAAAGCTACTCACCATCCCATAAGCAAGTGTCCTGTCTCCTGAATGAAAGGACAGTCTTGGGTTATCTTCCTCCTAAGAATCAAGCCAGCTTCATGTTCTCTCATCCCATCCTCCACAGAATTGTGGGGCGAGGAGGCTGCTTCATCGCCTTGCCTCCTTTAACCCTGAGATGGAGGAGGGGAAGGTGAGCAGGGCCTGCGGCCAGTTATGATGAGACAGCTTAGCAAGCAGATGGGAGGGTGGGCCTTGGAGTGGGTTTGAAAGCAGCGAGGAAGGGAGAGGAGCAGCTTCTCATCTGGAGTGCCTGTGTATCTGGCACCATGCCCACCTTTGGGCAGGCTCAGGGACGCAGCTTAAATTTGGGCATCCTTCCTGATCATTCTGACACCTTCCCATTCTCTGAATCTGGGAAATAAAGAAACCATTATCGTCTCTCATAAAGAAAGTGATCAGGGGCTTCCCTGGGGGCGCAGTGGATAAGAATCCGCCTGCCAACACAGGGGACACGGGTTCGAGCCCTGGTCCGGGAAGATCCCCCATGCCGCGGAGGAACGGAGCCCGTGAGCCACAACTACTGAGCCCGGTCACCTAGAGCCTGTGCTCCGCAACGAGAGAAGCCACCGCAATGAGAAGCCCGCGCACCGCAACGAAGAGTAGCCCCCGCTCTCCACAGCTGGAGACAAGCCCACGCGCAGCAATGAAGACCCGACGCAGCCTTAAATAAATAATTAATTAATTTAAAAAGAAAAAAAAAAAAAAAAAAAAAAAAAAGAAGAAGAAAGTGACCAGGCAGTAGGGCTAGGGTAGGCATTTGTCGTTGGACAGAAATGGAGCACAAAGGGTTGTCATCTTAGAAGGCCGCCCCCGCCCTCCAGCTGATGGGTAAGGCCAGCACCTGTATATACAGGTGCGGCAGGGCTGGGACCTTCTGGGCAGGGCAGGTTTGCCAGCTGGATCTGGTGAGGTGGAAAGGAAGGGAGAGGGTAAGCCGTTTAACAGTCTCTTTTGCCTGGGCCTGTCTCAGGGTGAGCGCTGAAAATCCCAGGTCCTGAGAAGCCCCTCAGTCCAGGATGGTTGGGCACCCTTAAAGAGGAAGACCTTTTCACTCACTTACCTGTGCATTCAGTTAACGAATAACATTGAACTTTTAGTACAGACCATGTACCTTGCAAGGTTTGGGGGTAGAGTGCTAATCCACAAGGCAGTAGTGATGCCGGCCCCCCTTCCAGAGTACTTCCTCTAGAGGGAAAGGTGGGATTTAAAGAAGTGATTACGATCCAGTGCAGTGCTTGCTTTGATAGGGATAATAAGGCAATGCTTTAATTGGGAAAATACTGGAGGCTACGGAAGCAGGTGGGGGAAGACGGTGCACCACCAGATCCTTTATCTCCTTTGCATATCCACAAAGTTCTTGAGCTGCTCAGAAAAGCAATTTACAGCAAACTGATGCGTTCAAAACGGCCATGGAACAAAAAAGGTGGGGCTGGGGGGTGATAAGGAAGTAGACAGATTTAGGTCTGCTTTGTGATCCTCCGAACCGCTCAGACCTCCAGGCATTTCTTCTCCCGCTCAGAGGGCGCCTGCTGGGTGGTGCAGAGCAGGCAGTTGTGTGGTGAGATCTTGGAGTTGTCCATGCGCGTGAATCCACACTGATGAGCATGGCCTGGTAAACCTTCTGCCATCTTTTTGGGTCGTGTTGATAAAATATTGTGGGGAGGGGAGGGGGCAGGGATGATGTACTGGGGTCAATAATTCAGTATGTTTGGAAACAGGGCTGTAGGAGTGAAAAGTTAGTGCCAGAACAGAACAGCATGTACTTCTAAGTATGGAAAACTAATAGACATGTGTTCTTGCCTAAGAGGCCCAGTTATTGTTGGTTTAAAAAGAAAAACAGTTTAATGCATTAGAAATATATGGCAGCTGTTGTAAGATCGGAAAGGCTAGCCCAATGCAGGTTTGTTCATTTTCCATTCATTTCACAGATATCTATTGACATACATGCCCCTGAATATTTTACTTTCCGCCCAGCCATCACATAGCACCAACAAAAAAATCCCCCAGACAAAAGCCCTTATCTCCATGAGAAGGTCCAAACATTTAGTCCATTGTCAAAGACACAGCCAGGCAGGATGGGTCTTGAATCTTAGAGTCTCTTTCTTATATCACTCAGCCTAGATGGTGTCAGTGGTGTTTCTGTAAGGTGTGTCCTTTTACTGGTGTCTCTAGAAAAGATAGGGGTGGAGGATTTTTTCTAGAGGGGAATTTTCATCGTGTGTTAGCACAGATCTGTTGGGTGAGGGTTTGTTTTTTTCTTTTGTTTTATTTGTTTCGCTTCTTGCCCTGCCTTTGCCACTGTGCAATTAAAACAAGTCCTTCCAAACGATTTTTTTTTTTTTTTCTGTCGCATGGGAAGCAGTGTCCCACCCACCTGCTCTGAGTAGTGACCCTTGGGGGTTCCCAGTTATCATGCAGCCCTTTCCAGTCGAGCTGTGGCGGGTTAGGGAGGGACCATGACGCCCTCCCCTAGATGACCTCCGAGCTTTCCTTCGAAAGGAAGCAATAATGGAGACTTAGCCATGAGGAGCGAAGTGCCTCTTCCCTTTACAGTTTGCCGATGCCTTCCTTTGTAGCTAGTTCAGCACACTTGTCCTGATTTATGATTTTTTGCCATCTGGTTTATTTCTCTTGTTGTTTTGTATTGTCTTAAATACGCCCAAGGCCATCTTTGAGTCTTTTCTTTAAAAAATACAAATTGAAAAAGCAAATCATAGGAGTGTCATTTGAAGGTTAGGGATGAAAGGGAAGTAAGTTTAAATAGGACTCAGATCTTCCCTGTGAAGTTCAGTAGCTAAAAATAAAGTTCTTTTTACTTTGTTGATTATGTAATAGAACACATTCTCAGATGTGAACGCTATGGAATGTCTCAGTTGTTCAGAGAATTCTTGTCTCGGTTTTCTTAAACAGAGGTGCAGGAGTTCTATCAGACAATTGAATTCATTCACTTAGTGATTGAGCACCTATTGGGTGGAAGCCACTGTCGAGGATCACTTTGTGATGCTGATGAGTTTCAACCAGAGGCAGGACTCGGTTTTTGCTTGGTCTAACCTCAGTTTTCATTCTCTTGAACTCGGTTACTCTCTCTAAAGAAAAACTTGTTCCAGGAGGGAGTAAGAAGGTAGACCTTTTGTAAGAGGAAAGGGTGCATGCAGTTGGGTGGGGGCAGTCTTCATTTTTAACAGGGAAGCGTCTCTGGGTGCTGTGTGCGGTGTTTTGGGGTGACCTGGATAACTATGTTTAAACCATGTTATTATTAAAAACAGCAGTTCTGGCTTTCCCAGACAAAGAAATTCTGAGACAATTTTGGAAATACATTCACAAGAGCAGAATTCATAAGTGGAACTGTACGGCCGTCAGCTGCACTGTTTAGACATAAAGTTGGATGAGCAAAGGGGGAATTTTACAAGTATGGATTCAAAGCTTTTAAATGAACTTGCCTAATTGGTAGTAGTGATGTAGAGCATCTTGCTGGAAGGAAAACAAATCCTGTATCTAAAAATGTTCTCTTAGATGTGAAAGCAAACGCAGCTTCAAACAATGCTTGGGAAGTATCTTGGTTAAGGATTTTGAAAGTGATTTAAGGATCATGGTTTAGTGCCTGGCACTTGGTCACTTTGCCTCACACAATTTAGAAACCTCATCAAGAGAAGAGGTTCCTAAATCCAATCGACTGACCTTAGAATCACCTGGCGGGAGTTTGGGACCTGCACGTTCCCGGACCCCATCAGATGTATTGGGCCAGGCTCTTGAGGGTCACACAGAGAATCTGTATGCTCAGAGAGGTCTCCTGGGGATTTTGATGATTAGCCCAATTTGAGAACTGCTGGCCTAGTCCATTCCTCTGGACAGGATCCTATCTGTGCCATCCCAGACCATTTTTTGCCACACAGCTGGCCATGAAATAGCATCTCTGCAAATGCCATTGACTCTGGATTATACGTTTATTCATTAGCTGAAGCCCAATTTTAAAACCCAATGAACTATATGATTCCTTTAAATGACTTTGAATCAAGCCACACACGGTGCTTCTCAAGGTTTATTTTTGTTTGATATCATTCTGCTGAGTACTCAGGACATCTGACTGCTCCTGGGTTGGTGGGCTAGAGATATAAATAGCTTTTGGATCCCTCGGGTGTCGGGATGGTTAAAAGGATAAACGGTGATAGCTGGCGAGGGAGCGAAGAAACGTTTGACGAGGCTCTACTCTCATCTGCACGGTGTGGGTGAGGTAGAGTGACGAGCCAGGTTCCAGAGCTCAGGGGCGCAGCCAGCACTGAAGCCAGGCCTTCAGGATTTACCCCGACCTAGTTCCCGCACTCTCTCCAACCCCAAGTCTGCTGCTGCGTTTTCTTCTCGTTGTCATCTGTAAAGAGCGTTTTAAACAACCTGTGGTTCTGCCCTGGGGTCCAGCTTGGAGATCTTGTTCAGCCCAAGGCAGGTTCCTCAAGGTCCGCTGGCTTCTCAAGAGACCTTCATCATTTCTTTGGAGGAACGGCACGTTCTGTTCTGATTTGGCATGTTTGAGAGCCGTCAGAGGTAGGCTGCCCTTCAGCTCTCGAATGTAATTAAGAAAAAGGGCTCGAGGAATACCAGGTTCCAAGCCAAGAGTCTTACGAAGCTGCCAAAGGAAGTAGATATTAGCAGCCTCTGCTGTGTGCCGGGTGGGCCGGGCTGCTCCTAGCTTCTCAGCAGGAGGGAGCGGCCGCGGTGCCAGGAGACGGCAGAGAGGAGGGCGGGGGGCGGGGGGGGTGGGGGAGGCGCTGGCCTGCCCTTCAGACTCGGTAGAGGTGAAGCAGGACCCAGGCGGCGTTTCTCAGGGATTCCCAGATGGGCCTTCCCTTGCTGGCCTTGCCACCGTGTTCGGGAGTTTTCTGAAAGGTGGTCTCTGGATCAGCAGGGTTCCTCCCCCGTTGGCACTGTGGGCAGGGACCAGCTCTGTCTTTGTTGTAGGGGCCCACCCTGTGCACTGTGGGGTGTTTGGGCGGCATCCGGGGCCTCCACTCCCTAGACGCCTCAGCACCCTCCTCTCACAAGTTGTGACAACAAAAAATGTCTCCAGACACTGCCAGATGTCCCCTTGGCAGCAGGGACAGAATCACACCAGGTTGAGTAGAGTAGAAATAGGAAAGGAGGAAGAGATCTGCTGGGGGGGGGGCAGGGGGCCCCCAAATTCCATCTCCCCACCTTCCCTCGGGCATATAAACCCTGCACCCCTTTCTCCTTGCTGCCCTCCCTCCCACCTGTCCTTGGTACACGGTGCTGTGGCCCCAGTTCAAAGCCCAGCTCTGCCACTGAGTAGCAAGTCCCCTGTTCTCTTCGTGCCACTGTTTCCTCATCCGTAAAGCAGTGAGAATAACAGCGTCTCCCTTGTGGGGTTGTTGGTGAGGATTGGATACTTATAAGCATTGAGAAGAGTACCAGCACATAATAAGCACTTTGTGTAAGTGTTCTGTAAATAAAACCTAAATAATCTGGATGCAGAACCTCTGTTAAATACAGCCATTCAACAAATGCCTATTGGGTGTTGAACAAGGCCCCACCCCTACCTTCCAGGTGCTCAGAGTTCGGCCACGAGCCAACAGTGACTTAGGTGTGTTAAGTCAGTAAGTAAATGAGTGAGAAGCACTGCCCTGGCCGTGCTCTCCTATATAGTCCCCAAGGAAAGCCCTCAGTATCCCAGTGGACACACCATCCGGCCTTAGCACCCCACGCGGTGCTTCCTGTTTATCATAAGTGGGACCCTACTTCACCTTGCCGTCAGCTCAACGCTCCATTTGACAGCGACTCAACTCTGTATGGCTTCAGCTGTGGCCGAAATACATGGAACCCATTATTCAAAATTTAGCGGTACCTCTGTGAAGAATTTGAGGTATTCCAGTCGTTAGGTACACTAGTTGGGAACACTGTCCTCCCTCCCTCCCTCTCTCCTTCCCTCTTTCTTCCCCTCCCTTCCTTCCTCCAAGTAGTCACTGAGCACCGTCTATAGACCGAGTGTTATTCCAGGTGCTGGGGATACTGCGATGAACATGGCAGATGAGGAGCTTACCTTCCAGATGGAATGGAGGAGACAGACTATAAATAGTAGTCAAGGGGAAAAAAAGATAATTTGCAGATGCTGAAGGAGAGACACATAGAAGTTGATGTGAGAGCGAACAGCTGGGATGAAGTTGGGGGCTTACAGATGGTCATAGAGTCTTCTCTAACGAGACTGGTTTTCAGACTTAAAGCCTGGCCGGGAACCAGCTGTGAGAAGGACGTTCCAAACCGAGGAAACGGCCAGTGCAAAGGCCCTGCGGCAGGAAGGAGTGTGGTCGTTCTAAGAAAAGAAGTATTCTGATGGAGGAGGAAAGTGACAGGAGCAGAGGTTGGAAAGGGGTAAAGTGGGGCCAGTCTGATAGGGCTTTGTAGGACTTGGCTTTTAGTTTAAAGTCCAGTGAGAAGCCAGCGAGCTGAGTAAAACACTCTGATTTATGTTTGAAAAGAAGGAAGGAATGGCCACCTGTGTGGAATGCTGTAGAGATGAGTAACATGAGGGCTGACTTAGTGGATCTGGCCGCGTGGTCCACATGACGTAGTAAGGGCACTTGCAGCGGAGAAGTAGACAGCAGCTGCGCCCTCTGTCTTTCGGTTTTAGAACATACAGCCTCACGGAGGAATAGGCATTTGCATCGCAAGGGATCACTAATTTGATAACAGTCCTTAACACTGCTTTGCTCAGCTTTCACGGAGTTGATTTAGCTTCAGTTCTCTCAACTAACAGCAATGGTCACAATGATGGTGGTGGTGGGGATGTCATCCTTGGTGTCCATGACATCACCAAGTGCCTGCTGTCAACCTCTTTGGTGTTTCCAGTTGCGGGACAGTGCCAGCCCAGCCACAAACAGCCTCTGGGCCTCTGGGTGATCCACGGCCCAAGTTCATTGCAGAATCGCTGCCCGAGGCTGGGGGCTGCCTGTGACATGGGAGAACTACACAGACCCCTCCTCGGTGGGCCACGCAGGCCTCAGAGTGGTGGCCTGAGCCTCCACTGCCGTGTTCTGACGGCTGTCCTCTGTATGGCCTTTCACTTCTAAAGTCCACCCACCTCTCTAACCTTGCCTGAACTTTTAAGCCCAAGAATTGTAGGAAATCCCTCAGGATAAATCCTTAAAGAGGCATTTGACAAAGCATATATAAACTTACACTTGCTGAAAAGTGACTGTAGAAAAAAGTATGTTTAGCCCAAGCTTAAATATGACCGTGCTTTTTCTGTGGTCTCCCGCAGCATTTTGGAACCCTGACATTTTTCCTGACTGATCGTTCTCTTTGATTTTTTTTTTTTTCCTCCACTGCTTTGATTTTGTAACACAAGAATAATATTTTTTCTGGACTAAACTTCTTATAAGTGGTCTTACCCGGGGAATGTTTTTAAATTTAAAGATGATTCTATTTTTTCTTAAGTACCAAGAAGTACATACACATACAAACACATTTAATGGCTTCAGATGGGATAGTCTGACTTTTTAAAGGCATATTTGCAAGATTTGTTCTTCTTCATTCCAGCTCCTAATTCAGAGTTTCATTATTTTAATGCTGTTGCACACACAGTGTAGAAGATCCCTCATCACCTGCCCGGCAGAGGTTCCGTCCTGAGGGGCAGACCTTGGTTCTGGACAAACGGACTCACCCTCATTTTTAGTGCCTTCAAGACGAACTCAAAGGCGAATCCATCCTGTCTTCAGAAAGGGAAGAGTTTTGACTCCCTCAAGGCAAATAGCCATCTTCAGTGTGTTAGACAAGGCTTCAGAATGCCGGCCCCGTTGTCTTTACCGCCTGGCAGGACTGGGTCCCATCAGTAACCGCTGGGGGGCACATTTTGTAGCTCACCCGTCCTGGGGTTGGGAGGGGCTGAGAGGGGCCGCTCTGCTCACAGTCTTAACATCGGGCCCTGCCTTCCTGTGATTTTTTTTTTTTTTTAATAGCCTAGGTGACTGGCTGCTGGGTTTCTGTAATCTCTCTCCTATCTAGGAGAACCTCTCTTGTGCTTACTCCACTGAACCCTGGGGGTCTAGGCTGAGTTCTTAGCTGAAAGTCTGTGCAAATCTCAATCCCCCGTGAAAGAAAAAAAATAAATATTGGCCTTGCCTGGGGGTGCCCTTTTCCCACCTTCCCACGGAAGTGGAACTTCAAGAGCATGGGCGCCCTGGACTATCCACTCTTCCTCTTCTGTTGCCCACGGATCTCTCTTTAATCAGAACTGCAGGCACTTGGGAGAAAATCCAGCCAGGGCCTTCATTTCCTTGGGGTGATGCCAAGAAGTAGATTTTCTGGGTCAGCGGGTATGAATGCTTTTAAATTGCCCTCCAGAAAGGTTTTAACCAAGTTTACTTCCATATCAGCAGACATTTGCTACGGTGCAGTATTCACTCCTTCATTCATTCATTCATCCATCCATGTGTCTGTTCACTCAGGGATTCCGCACCAAGACGGTGTCCCAGGCACCGTGGACTCATACACAAATACTGACCGGCTCCTGCCCTGGATGGGCTGGTGGGTTTTCTCTGTCTCTGTGATGAGACTTGAGACTGCGTGTCTGGACCGCCTGAGGACTGACCAGGAAAAGCGCTCATTCATGTTGGGAGGTGGGTGGGCAGACCTGAAGGTGGCGTCCTCGCCCCTGGCTGCACATTCTAATCACCTAAGGAACTCTAACAGATCCTGACCCCCGGGCCGACCGTGGAAGATTCTGATTTCATGGGTCTGGGATGTGGCCTGGGTACCCGGATCTTCCAGAGCTCCCCAGCCGAGTTCCCTCCATACTCTCCATCCCGGGGCGTCTGGCCTAATGGAAGCCCTCCATCAGGCCCTACTGCCTCTGCTCTTGACCTTGCACTTGTCACTTCAGACTTACGGCAGTTACTGTTCCTTTGCACACCTTGTGCCCACCGTGGCCAGCACCATGCCAGGCTTAAAACTGCTGAGAAGAAAAATCACCTTCTTTTCATCTCATTTATTGCTTACTTAGAGTTTAAAATGAAATTCTCACCTCATTTATGTAGTGTTCCACAGTGAGGGTCCTTTGGGGCCCCCTGTCTTTATTATAATAATAGCTCGCCCCTGTCGAGCGCTTACTGTGTGCCAGGAACTGTTCTAAGTGTTTTGCGTGGTAACCTGCTCACTCCCTTTCACAACCCTGCAACACAGATACTGCTCTGACCCCCATTGTACAGGTGAGGACACTGAGGCATGGAGAGGTTCGGGAATTTGCTCCTGTACCCACAGCCGGTCCGTGGCTGAGCTGGGCATCTCCAACCTATTTCATTGAGTGAGGCTCTTCTCTACCAGTCGGAAGGGATTGTCTGGGGTCAGTTATGCTTCAGCATTGTATTTTCTTTCTCAAATTGGAGCTTCGGGGTGTGAGTGAGGGTACACCTGTGAGGTCTACCAGCGTCTCGATTCTTCCACAGTGGCAAAGAGTGGCTTAGCACAGAGAGCTTAGCAAGGGAATCATTCAACAGCTTCTCAGCCAAAAGTTTGAGTCACTTTAGTTGCATCCACCCTGGAGACACAGCTTAAGTAACTAAAAGCAGACGGTTCCTACCTGCGCCAAAAGATGTCAGGCCCTTCTGCCATTAGCGCCCTCACATCTGTGTACTTTCAGGATTGTCCTCACAAGAAAAATGAGAGGCAGAGAAAAGCCTGGGCATGATTCCGAAACAGCCTGAATTTGTCTCTTTGAAAATTCGTAGAGCTTCTCATCTGCTTATTCTCCCGAGAGAAGTCAGAGGCTCTCGGAAGTCAGTAATTGTGATCTCTTGAGTCATAATTTCTGCAGTTGTATCGGAGCTCAGTGTGGGGACACAGGATGGAAACAGCACGTGGGTCTGTTGCCACAGATGAGTCGCAGAGCGGGGGGGGGCTGAAATCTCCTCCTAGAAGGAGGGGATTAGCCGGTCAACGAGGAAAACAGATTTGAGAAATCCATTTACCCTGAAGGGTTAACATGCAGGTCAGCCTGACTCCAGTGTCTTTAGTCACGGCACTCCATCCCGGTTTTATCTTGTACCCGGCTCAGAGTTTCAAAAGAAAAGGGTAGGTGAGCCTTTAAACTCTGACCTTAATATTTCCATACATATTTTAGGAGTAAGAATTTTTCTGTGTTGAACTGAAGCGATGGCATTAAAATACATGTAAAAGTAGTAATCTACTACTTGTATATTTCTCACTTATTGGTAGATTATGAAGAAAAATTCTTTGCCCTGCTTATGTGGTCATAGCACCCACCTCAAATTTCAAAGAACATCACCAGCGTATCCTTGATTTTTCTCTTGAGAATATCACCCATGATAAGAAAACACCTTGGAAATATTCACATGGATTTTGACATGGCCCTAAGGCCATTAAAAAATGTCAGAATCCTAATAATCTTTTTTGCAATAAAGAACTTCTGGTTGGAAGAACACCATTTCAATATGCTACTCGTCACCTCATTACCTGAAAGCCACTTGGAGGCATTTGAGGGGCCCAGAGGAGCAGTGCGTTGCCAGGAACATCTTGCCAGGAACCATCGCCTTGAGCAGAGGGGACTTTGAATTCGAGCCATAATCTTGTCCCAGGATGTGTGGCCTGGGGCAAGTCACCTTTTCTCTACCTTTGTTTCCTCATCTGCAAAATGGGTTATACTTGGTGGTCTTTGTGAAATGAAAAGGAGGTTGGCCAGGCATGATCCAGTCCCTTGCCTTTCTTTTCTATCACTCAGGAACTTGCTCACTCCCCTCCTCTGTCTCCCTATCTCTCTGTCTCTCTGTCTCTGTCTCTCTCTCTGTCTCTCTCTCTGTCTCTCTCTCTCTCTCTCTCTCTCACACACACACACACACACACACACTCACACACACACACACACACACACACACACACACACACACACACTTCTTGCAGCACTGGAAAGTTGCTATGCCTGGAAGATCAGGCTTTACTCCCTGAAGTACTCTCTCCCCCACCCCATTCCCCTGTGTCACTAACCCTGATTGACTTTCTTCTTAGCACTTAGCCCCATCAGAAAGTATAACTAGACACTCTGATGCTGGTGCGGGGGTAAACAAAGGAACTGAGAGAATACAAAGTCCAGAAACAGACCCACATGCTGTTGAGTGGGCCATGCCTTCATGAGTGTTTATTTTGTTACTTTAAATATTATAATATTAAAAATAAACCAAAAAAAGGGAAGCCATGCAGGGAACAGTGTTAAGAACCAAAGATGATGACGACACGCATTCTGTGCACCTGCAGCCCAGAGATTTAACAACGAATGCTAATTCGTCTGCAGGAGATCTCCGCTCCAGTCGAGAGTTTGGCATAGATGGCCAGGAAAGACCTTTGGGGCCCAGACACAATTCTCCATTGAGCAGTTACTGGGCACCAGGCAATATCTACTTCAGCAGCAGTAGGCGTTACTTCCCCCATTTCACAGGCAGGGAAACTGCAGCTCAGAGAGGCTGAGTCACTTTCCCAGGGCCACAGAGTTCTGAAGGGGCAGAGCCAGGGGTCGGCGGCAGGCCTGATTCGCAAGCTCAGGCCTGTGCCAGTATGTCAGAAAGCCGCCCTGGGCTATTTGAGGGCTGAACACCACGGTGAATGGGCGAGACTGCTGTGGTCTCTTACTAGGGAAATAGAAGATGCCTCTCCCCCGTGCCAAATAGATCTTTGCCCTTAATGAGCTTCCAACTTGACCGCTCCTGCCCAGGCTTTTCTGGATGCCCCACCCCAGGGACCCTTGGAGGGGATCTCTCGGTAGCAGCACTTTGAAGCTTCTCCCACAGGGCCCCTCAGTCGGGCAGCAGTTGTTGTGCAAAAACCAACACGTTTTGGCTCTTGCTTGCCTTAATACTCCCTCCCTTTCCCAAACACAAAAATATTGGCATTTCCTGGAAAGTGGTTTTGGCTCAAAGCCTGATAGCTATCCCACACTCTTGGGCCAGCTTCCTTTGGGGCCTCTGTTCTTTTATTTCATTGAGCATTTGTTTGGAGGCCGACGCTGCCTCCTTCGATTGTACCTGGGATGAAGGGCCCCTGGCAGGTGCCCTGGGGGTAACCTACTCCCCCTTACTAGCAGAATCCTCTGCTCCATCTTACCCCCCTTCGCTATGCTCAGAATTGGTCAAAACTCACCGTGTATGCACACAGAACCATTGTGGGTGTTTTTTTCTTTTCTGCAGTTTGATAGTATTTTCAATGTCTAGTTTCTTAAATCAAGGGACAATTAACATAAAATCAAATGATTCTTAAGTGGTCAGATACATCAGTGTTGACTACTGTGTGCATCTGTGTAACCACCGCCTGAAGAAGGCTATAAAAATTTCCGTCACCCCAGGAAAGTCCTTCCCCCTCCCCACTCCCCAGAGCAACCACTTTCTGATTCCTATCATTATACATTTTTTGGCTTGCTTTTGAATTGTGTCAATGAAATATTATAGCATGTACACTTTTGTATCTGGCTTCTTTTGCTCAACACAGTGTTTTCAAAACATCGATGTCATTGCTTGTGGCAGGAGTCCTCTGCTTTTTATTGCCAAGTAGAGGTCCACCGTGTGGGTGTTGCCCGTTGTGTTTATCCATTCACCTGTTGACAGACATTTGGGTTGTTTCCAGTTTGTGGCTCTTATGACCAGACTGCTGTGAACATCTGTATACAAGTCTTTTGTGAATATATGTTTTCATTTCTCTTGGGAGGATACCTCAGAGTGGACTTGCTCAGCCTGAGGATGGGCAGTTGTTTAACCTCATTAGAAACTTCCAGACAGTTCTCCAGAGTGGCTGTGCCGTTTTCCCAACAGTGTAGGAGCGTTCCAGTTGCTCCATATCCTCACCAACTTTTGGTGTTACGGTCTTTCTTACTTTAGTCATTCTAATGGATGTGATAGGATCCTTTAGGTTTTTCTTTTAAAGGACATTTTAAAGAATTTTCAAGCATGTCAGTCAGTGCCAGCTCAGACACTGAAAAGGTCCTGTGGAGGGGAAGCAAAGCGTTACATTTTTATGGTGAGGAGCTTTCTGCTTATCTTCCCTGTCCCTGAAGCGGAGTCTCTCCAGCCCTGAGGGCTGTCTACAGACTGCCGCAGGGCAAGCTCCAAGCCAGAGCCCCAGCGGGGAAGGCAGGACAAAGCAAGAGGCAGGCCAGGAGTCCGAGTGGAGGAGTGAGGGAGGGGCTCCCGCGAGGGGAGCCCAGAGTGCCACCGTGACAACCGCAGGGGGACAGATCGTGCCCCACGCGCGCACTCACACACAGACGCTGCGAGTCGAAGCTTTAAGTAGCCAGCAGGCACAGGCCGGTTCACAATCCTGCCGTCTTTTCAGCTTCTGTGATCACACGTGGTATGAAAGCTCCACTCAACGGGGATATGACATTTCCAATTTCTTACCTTGTAGTTGGCCTAGGCAACTGGAAATCCTCCAAAACCAGTTGCCAGGCATGGGACCACTTAGGTGGCGAACACCAGAACCATCCCTGGGGGTGCTGGTTACAGCCTTCCTGACTCCTCCAGCCCTACCCATACAAGGGTGGGGAGCGCCTCTCAAATACTTTAGTTAATCTGTGTATCTCGACTGTCACTAACTTTACCCATTTCTAACAGTCATCACGCTAATTAGCAAGCCACCCATTTTACCACCAAAAGAACATTTCTAACATCCCCTGTGCTCTGCTAGCCAAGCTTCGAGTATTGCTAGAGATGAAGGGATAGCTAGAACTCCTCCGGTAGCAGCCCCGGGGTTGGGCCTCCCTGGTCTGAACTTGAGCTGACACCTCCCCACAGCCCGGGGGAGCGTGTTGATGACAACGCTGGCTGACTGACCGCGTCAGGGCTTCACTTAAGTTAAGTCACGGGCAGGAAATGTCCCACTGTCGGTTAGGGTGCCCGTACTGTGTAGAAGGTATTCTGATCAGTTTGCTCCGGTGTGGCAAGGCCGCAGAGGCTTTAGACGGATGGGTACTTTGGAGAGAAACCCAGAAAGAGGGCGGTAATGTCAAACGTCGCACAAGAGCTTGCTAGTAGTGAAACATCAGTGTTTGGTGGAGGGGAGGAGACTTTTGAAAGGGCAGTCTCTGCCTGGCCAATCAATGACGTAGGGCACCAAGGGAAAGCTGGCCGAGCCCCTTGAGGCATGGATGGTGGACCCCCCGAAAGGAAGATCCACAGGGACCTTTCCTATAAAGAATCCCGTGTGGCTGGGGAAAGGGCAGAAGTCCCAGGCCTCCCTGCTCTCCAAACCGGCAAAGCATCAAAGGGTACAAAGAGAGAAGGGGGTGTTACGGTCCTAGCAGCTTCCTCTGGCCAGATGCCAGGCCCGCCGGCTTCCTGGGTCTGTTTGTCTGCGTTGAGCCAGGGCCCCGCTGCTTCTCCCTCCCACACCCCTACCCACTCGCCCGGGTGGGCCCCTGGGGGTCTCCGGGGCGGAAGGCTGCTAAAGGGCTGGCCTCCTCTGCTCTCTGATGGCCGCTCCACTCCCCCTGGCCTCTCCCGACCCCGCCAGCTCTGTGAATGCCAAGGAAATGGACTCTTTCGGTGGAGACTTATGCAGGAACCAAGCAAAGAATGGTCCCGAACCCATGTTCATAAATCGATTCAAGTCAGGAAGAACAGCCAAGGGAGTCAGTGCTGTTAGTGCAGAAAAGTTTGCACGTGGAGGCTCAGAACTGGGCTCTGAGCACTTGGGCGGCTCCTGCCGTTCTGGTTTTCGGCCAGTGGGGCTCAAGTTGCTCGGAGGCTGCAAGTCTGCCTGCCCCCAGCACCCGCTGTGCACAGAGCCGTCCCGGGAAGCACGGTGTCGGGTCAGGTGATGCTAGCTGCTGTTCTGAACAAGTCGAATGTGTATTGCGGCTCAAGTACAACCGGCGTCTGTTCCTTCCTCACATAAAGCCCAAAGTGGCTGTTCCCGGTGGCCGGTCACCCTCCACCAAGCCATGAGTCAGGTGTGCAGATTCCATCTTGTGGCTCCACCGTCTCCATCAGGTGGCTTCCAGGAGGTCCCTGTGCATCAAGCCGAGGGGAGGAGAAAGAGGTTGGAGCATCGTGTGTGGAAGGTTTGTAGGAGCCAGTCCTGCAAGTGCTGTACATCACTTCCGCCCACATTCTGTTTGCTAGAACTCAGGTGCGTGGCCACACCGAACTGCTAGGGAGGCTGGGAAACGTAGTCCAGGCAGATGAAGAGATGGGTACGGCGAACAGCTGGCCAGTTGGCCACAGATGACCTACTTTTCTGGGAAGGGTGGGAATGAACCCTTACCTGGGTGGGATTCGTTGAGGTTCAGGAAGAGAGAGTTGCCCTTCAGGGGCCAGGGGTGGCTGGTGCAGGGGCAGTGGTGGAGCAGGGAGCTCAGGTTGAGGCCTGCTGCAGGGGCAGAAGGCGGCCAGGGAGTTCTAGGCTCTGGTCAGAGGCAAGGAGACGCTCCCCCTTCGCCACCCTCAGCAGCCCCCCACGTGGGGCCCTCTGCTCCCCTCCCCCGTCCCCCAGACCTGCCTTCCCTGCACTGTGTCCTTCACATGCTTGGAAAGCTCTGTCCCTTCCTGCCATCAGAACAACCATTCCCTGGGGATTCACAGCTCAGTTTGTGGGGGAAAAAGAAAAGCGAACAAACCAATTCAAACCAAGGTGGTACCGGTCTGCCGGGGCTGCTGAGAAAGTGGATGAGAAAATGAATGTGAAATGCCTAGCAGGGCGCCTGGCACATAATAAGCAAATGCTTAGTAAATAGCTTATTATTCTCATCTTGTGAGTGTGAGCGTGTGAGTGTGTGGGGGGGGGGCGGGGAGGGGAGAGCTAGCCAAGTCCCGCAAATTAATCTACTCACTCTTTTCCTCCCTCTCTAATGGTCTCATGACTGAATCATGACCTTCTGTTCAGCAGGGCCTGTGGAAACATCAGAATTGCGTTGGTTGAGTCAGCAGTCCTTTGGCGCGTGGGTTCATTGCCGAAGGGCAACTTTTAACCCCCCTTGGAGGAGCCAGACGCGCCTCTCATGTTCACAGTACCCTGTCTCTCCCTCAGGCCCTCCCCAGCCCCGGGCCCCAGGCCCCACACCTTTCCTCTTGCGCCTTTCCTCCTGCTTCTGGACCGCCGGCCCCGCTCATTCCACCGTCTCCTCTGCTGAAATCCTGCCCCCGTGGTAGGACCCAGTTCACACCGTCACTTCTGGGAGTAAAGGTTGAATGCCTGGAACTCAGGGGTGGAGCAGGTGAGGACAAAGGAGAATTATCATGGATCCTGGCTGGGGGACCCCTTTGAGTGTTGGACGGACGACAGGCGGACTCATTCCTGCTTGCCCACCGTGGGGTGTATGCATGTGTGTGTGTGACCACACGTTCCAGAGCTCTTCCCCGAAAGAAAATAGGAAATAACACCTATAATCTTCGTTGTCAGCTAGCCAGCTGTTACAGTGCAGCCTTTCCTCCCCATACAGCACCCTTGCATTGTTTATGCTACATTAGCCGCAACCACGATACTTGCTTTAAGATAAATGTAGTGCATTGCTAGAATTTCCAAAGACTCACCAGCCCAAAGAGTCTGCAGAGTGCCTTGTTCTGTTCTTGAGAGAGCTTGTCTCCAGGCAGAGGGGTGCTTCTGACAAAGCGGAATTCCAGAAAGAAGGCTCCCTGTTGAAAAGACGAGTACTCTCCACCCTCTTCCTGCATTGTCTGTGTACTTCTCAGGTCGAGGTTACTATTATTATTATTTTTAGGCGGTATGCAGCTGATGAAGTGAAGTGGCATTTGTTTGTTTATTGTTTTTCGGGCCCTGAGTTGGAACGCAAGATCACTAGAAGAGAAACTCCCTCTATGACTCATCCCAGGAACATCTTGCATTCCGGCCAGCACAAATATGATTAAAAGAACTTTCTTGAGGGCCCAAATTATATTCTAGCAAAGGAGCACATTAGCCAAGCTGAGCATCTCTGGAACATTTTGCTTTTGGAAAGGGAGCTGTCTCTGGCCTCGTCATGTGCCTGGCTCTTTATGAGATCTCAAGGCACACTTCTAGCGGATTCCTCTGTGGCCTGGAGATTGTTACCATAACAGAGTGTCTTCTTCACAGGGGTCATACAAAGTGCCACCAGTCGGGGAAACACCTGGTCATGGTGGCCTGAATTGGTGACATTTGGGTCGTCTCATGATAAGCACTAGAACTTTCCAGGGCCTGGCTGGTGTAGCGGACATGGTTGACATCCTGTCCCCATGCCCTCTCAGAGTGACCCCTGTACTCCAAAGGCCGCTCACTGAAAATACCTGTGGTTTTCCCTCAGGCTTTTTTTTCTTAGTCTCAGGAGTGCACTAGGTAGGCCCGCGTGCTGGGCTGGCTGGAAGTGCCAAGGAATTAACACATCGTCCAGGAGCAGGCCCTTGACGTCTGATGGATGGGGGTTGGTGAATATATGCCCCAACTCCCAGGCAGGTGTTCTCCACTGTCTCCCAGCGGTACCTGTGCAGCTGAGCCCCAGTTGCCCGCGGTGGTAACTTACTTGATAAGTTGGCTTCCTTCCTTTCCAAGTCTCACTGCTTCACTTCTCTGCTGGTGGCTTCTAGATCTTCTGCCAAAGAAACTTCTTGCAGTCAAGCCAGTCTGTGGAGGAGCCCGAACTAAGATAAGGAGCCAATTGGGAGCATCAAAACCCAACAGCTTTCCCCCTCCCCCTCCTTACAGTGTCTGCCACAGGTGGTGGTCGTTAGGCTTCCACCGTGGCTGTGACATCGCAGTAGCATGTGTGCATGGGGGTGCGGTCCTTTGAGACCCCTAACCTCTGCGGAGAAACCTGCTGTGACAGAGACCAGAGCTGGAGGAGGTAGCCAGTTCAGTAACAGGGCCCTGTGAAGACAGCTCCAGATATTGCTAAAACCTCTGGCCCCGGGAGCCACATACTCATGTGGTTCCTGGTATGTGAACAGCAAGTGTTTGTTGACTGAGTCTAGGAAGGAATGAAGAATTGACTCGCATTCACTTCCTCTGTAAGCTCTGAAGGCTTAAAGGTTGAGGCCACGTCCCATACCCTTTTTGCACGTCAAGTGCCTTGTAATGGAGCCAGCAAACTTGGTCGTAGCTTTAGGCTCTCATCTCCATGGAGGGATTTCAAGATAAGTAAGATTTCTCCCTTTGGTTGGTATCTGAAATCGCTCAATTAGGATTTCATTTCTGTGTCCGTAACATTATCACTGACTGAATTAAGTTTATTATACCAATAAAGGAAACATAATTCTTGAACCTATTAGTCACAGACCTCATTGAGCATGAGTTTACCAGCTCCGTTCTGGAAAACCCTGTTTTGATAGAGGAAACCCAATTCTCACTGCCCACGGAGGGCGTGAGAGGTAGGCAAAGACGAAGATCAGGCACCGAAAGAAGACTAATCTATGTTGTTTTCTACGGCTGACAACTCAAGTCATAAGTGAATGTGCTTGGTGGTTTTAAAAGCGTGGGAGAAGCTTTCCCCGAATTTAGATCACCTTTGTCATGTACCTCTAGTGCTGGTGAACAATTTCCTATTTTCCCTCATTTTACTGGGAAGCTCCACCCCCACCTCTCCCTCCACCATGCTGCACAGCAACCAAGCGGTTGTAGCTCAACAGCGATCCCTTTTGGGTAGCTGAATAAAGCTCCTTCAGCGTTTTTCTCACAGCTTTCCTCAGTTTCTCGGTTTTCTCTCTTCCAGCTGAGCAACCTTCTTTCCTTCAGCTCTTGCCCCGTTATCTCAGAAAATTCCTCTGCTTTCTCTCTCCCTCTTCTCCTTACCTAATTCCTCTCCTCTTCCACCCCTCCCTTGTTTTTGAGAAAACGCCCCTAATCTTGCAGCTAGGCAGGAGAGGAGAGCTACTTAGGCCCTTCTGTCATGGAGAAAGAAAACTGTAGGATCTGAAGTGAAATTATGCATCACGGCCAACCAGCGATAACTCTGGAACTTTACAAATGCTCCTGAGTCCATATTCCAGATACAAAAGGCTCTTCTTTCTCCCCCAGCCTCTCAGCCTGAATGAGAAGTAGATTTTTGTATTTATTGAATTGTTTTCCCATTGTCTTTCATTTCCTGTAGGGCAACAGTGTAGTTTTCTATTTTCACTGCAAATGTTCAGTATTTCAGCTATGCTGGGGGTTAAGTGAGTTTTTGTGGAAACCTCGCCGTCAGATGTAATATTAATTCTATGGTAAATGCCTTCCCAGTTCCTAGCAGCTGATTTTAATACGAACCTCTGAACAAACAGGGTTTTAACTCAGAAACTGAACGTCCAAACCCATTGGGAGCATTTGTAATGCTACTTAAGACGCTGAGAGGAAGTATAGGCAGTGGATCTGATAATGATGACAGTGATGCTAGTGACAAGGTGACAGTAATGATGGTGATATGATGGCTATGACAGTGAGGATGATGATGATGAAGCTGAAGACAATGACAGTGGTGATGGCGATGGTGACAGTAGTGGTGATGGTGATGTTAGCCATGTTATTTTTAACATTATCACCAACTTTGTTTTTTTTTTGGCTGCGTGGGGTCTTCGTTGCCGCTCGCGGGCTTTTCTCTGGTTGCGGCGAGCGGGGGCTACTCTTCGTTGCGGTGCGCGGGCTTCTCATTGCGGTGGCTTCTCCTGTTGCTGAGCACGGGCTCTAGGCGTGCGGGCTTCGGTAGTTGTGGCACGAGGGCTCAGTAGTTGTGGCTCGCGGGCTCTAGAGCGCAGGCTCACTAGTTGGGGCGCACGGGCTCAGTTGCTCCGCGGCATGTGAGATCTTCCCGGGCCGGGGCTCGAAACCGTGTCCCCTGCATTGGCAGGCGGATTCTTAACCACTGCGCCACCAGGGAAGCCCTAGCCATGTTTTATTGGGAACTTTCTAAGTGCCAGGCCCTGTGCCAGGTACTTTACACTGATTATTTCCTTTCATCCTTTACAACCACTCCAGCTCTTCCCCCCACCCCAGGTCTTTTTTAACCTCCGTTTTGCACAGAGGGAAACGGAGGCTCAGAACTAACTTGCCCAAGGTCACACAGCTAGCAAAGTTTAGGCAGAGCTGAAATTTGAACCTAGGCCTGTCTGAGTTCGAAGCTTGTACTTCTGACCACTCTCGGGAGTGGGGGGCAGGGGCAGTGCCCAGGTGAGGCTGGCACAGTTTTCATGCCTAGAGTTGGTGAGGGGCTCATGTGCATTAGGATAAAGGGAAAATCTGAACTCCAGTCCTTTGCACCTCGCAAATCTGCACCCCTTCCTTCCAGTGACCCCTCGGAGGGTCTATTTCTGGCACACTAGTCTCTGGAAAATGTCCTGCTAATGACACGGGATTATAAACAGTCCTTTTCCCAGAACAAAAATTTAACCTTTGTATCTCAATCTAATTAGAAGTATTTTCTCTTCCAGGAGCAGGTTTTTTCCCTCTTTGTTCCTTATTTAAGAGGTTTCTTTATTGCCAGAAAAATCTCCAAACACCATAGCTTTTTAGGATGATAGACCCTGGCCAGAGACCTTGAACATGACCACGCACGAGATGGCCACTCCGGCACCAGCACCTGAGGGTGTTCGGGTGCTGTGTGTCCAGCTTAAGGCTCTGGGACCTTGGCCGAGTGCAGGGGTGGACACTCCTGGGCTCTCACAGCCCACATCCAGGTGAGTGTCCCCTGCCACCACCAGCAGTTCTTTATGATTTTCTCTGGTGATTCTGATCTGTGTCTCTCCCCTTCCCCTGGGCTCACCAAGACTCGAGGAGGGCGCTTCTTTCCTCTTAGTTTCAGGGGCAACCCTCTCTGGACAATAAGCATTTATTTCTCCTCTACCTTAGAGGGGTCCTCTCACTGACATCTCTTCCCATTGCTATCTAGGGACTGGCATTCTTTTAGAGACTTACTCCTTTACCTCTGCAAGAACTGTGCACCTTGAGGGAGCGCTGTTAGAAGCAGATCGCCCCGGGAGAGTATCAGTTGGTTAATCCTTGGGGAATTGAGCTGAGAGAGAAGACAGCGAGCCTGTGGAGAGAACAGCATCAGGGTGGAGGACTAGGAGATGCGCGCCTGGCACGCAGTAAAGGTACTCAGATAGCTTCCGAAAGAATACATACATGAGTGGACGTGAACCTAGTTCTCTCTTCCGGCCCCGCACCCAGGCCTGCAGCCCAAGGGCCGCCATAGGTCCTCTGTGGGCAGGCTGGAGGTACTGGGGAGTCTAAAATGAGATCAGAAATGCAAAGACATCTGACAGTCTCCTCCTGGGCCAGAAGGGAACCAGGGCAGCCGCGTGGCACCCTCCACAGCCAGCCCCCCAGATCCCTCCTGCGCTCTGGTGGAATCCTACCACGTCGTAGGGACGTTTGGCACATCGTGGGTTCCCGACAGCACTGTGATGTCTTCACCCCACAGACACTGCCCTGCTCGGGAAGTCGAGTCCCAAGAGAGATAAACCACGCTCTGACTGAAGCCGAAGGGTCTTCTTACCTTCTCCCCTCCTTTTGGCCTTCTCTTCTCCCCTGGCCTGGTTTAAAGATGAACCAGAACTCCCAAAAGAGCCTGCCTCCTTTCTCTAACCTTTCCCTCTTCACCATTCCTGGTCCCTCCCTCCAAGCTGCTCCCCTCACCCATGCTGCGGGCTTTGGAGTTGGGAGGATAGGGACTGGAGTCTTCTGGGGCGGGGGGGGGGGGGGGGGGGGCATGGGGGGGGCCCCGAAAGACCCGCCCCCCTTCTGCCCCTCCCCCCCCCCCCTGTGGC
>NC_041234.1:2055444-2114840 GCF_002837175.3 Physeter macrocephalus | reverse complement strand
GGGTGGGGGCGGGGGGGGCCGGGGGGGGGGGGGGGGGGGGGGGCATGGGAGCGGCCCAGAAAGACCCGCCCCCATTCTGCCCTTCCCCCACCCCCTTGTGCCCTTTCCCTCTTCCATCCAAGTCTCTTGAACTCCCACACCTCCCCATCCCTCAGGACCCGCGGCGATTCCTAGGAGGCCGGGTTTGACTCCTTCCCTGCAGGCACCACTCGCTCTCTTGCGAGGCCTCAGTTAACTTTCCACCCCACCGTGAGAGGGGGGCAGTACCCCACGTTACAGAAGAGGAAACTGAGTCCCAGGGACACAAAATGACTTTACCCGAGTCACAGAGAGCTCGTGTGTGTGTGTGTGTGCGTGTGTGTGTGTGTGTGCGCGCACGTGTGTGTGTCTTGAATCTCATCTTTTACTTCTATTTCAATTTCTTGTCTATTAGGTATCATGGACTCGAGGGTTTATTTCATCTTTTTTATCAAGCTCCTCACCCATCAAACTCTATTTGACAGTTTGATGGTTGAATCAGACCATCCCACATACTTTGGTGTTGGACTCTGGTTAAGGGATACAGACGTAGCAGGGGACCCCTTTGACTCAAGTGAAATTTGACCCCAAGGCAATGGCTGAGGGGCTGTGCTTTCGAAGGAGCACAGGTCTGAGAGTCTTGCACGCTACAACCTCTGAGCCTCACTCAACCTCTGAACGTCAGCTTCCTGCTCTGCAGAATGTGAGGGGTGGCCTGGGCCAGTGACCCCAAGACTCGTTCAGGCAGGGGGGACCCTTGGAAGTCTCGCTGGGCCTTGGAAGCTCTGTCTCTCCTGCTGAGTTCCAACTTTCTCACGCTTGCACTCCTATCAGAAAAAAAAAGAAAGAATTGAACACCCCCTCAGCACATACACATTGTTAAATTATATATGTCTTCCTGTATTTATTTATTACATATGCCATAAAATAGAAAAATGGGAATAAAAAGGGTGAGATGGTAAAACGGACATAAATAAGTTTTATGACGACTTTACCCTGCTCCCCGGGAAGGCCTGGGAGTGCCCTGGTGTCAATGGCCAGTTTACGATGCTCGGGCTCGCTGCTTCCTCTGCCTGGTTGTCTCACAGCTCCCGCTTTTTCACCAGTATCACATCACATCAGAGCTAAGATTTGCGCTCAGTCCTCTCTGGCAGAGTGACTATTCTGTGTATTCCCCGTATTGTAGCCAATTTGGGAATACATTCATATGATAATTATGTTCACAGCTTCAGTAGAAACGCCCTGTGCTGATGTTTGAAGCTCAGAAAATTTAATCACTGGGGCAAGTAATTGACAATTATTACACCCTATGGGGAGAGCAAAACCATTTTTTACCCAGTTGGAATTACTTCTTAGATATTTAGGGCATAGCAGGTCCTGAATGGTGAAACCATATCTACGTTATGTTAAAGGATGAAAGTTATGCTTTGCTCATTTCACTCATAGTAAGTGGCTGGTGATTTTTATACAGAATTAGGTTGATCATCGAGGGTGTAGTTTTAAGTGCTGGATCGAAAGCAAGAAATAGATTTAGAATAGGGTGCAGCTGGGAGGGGGAGGATGCTTACAGAGGTCTCTGGGAAGTCAGCCTTGCAAGGAGGGGCGACACCTCACTTTTTCCCGGGGGCGGGGGCACATGGGAAGACTCTGTGACGGCCAGGGTGGAAGTTGAGGGAATTCCGGACTTGATGGCTTTAATCTTTTCTGTGAAGTAAGAAGCAAGGTCAGCCACTAAGAAGAAGGTTGGCTGACCAGGTGCCTTGTTCTCTGGCCTTTGGATTAAGGCCATTCTGACTGCACAGTAGAGTCACCTGGGGAATTTTTCAAAACCCCAATGCCCCGGCTGTACCCCAGACCAATTAAGTCAGAGTCTTGGTGGTGGGACCCAGGCATCAGTATTTTTTAAAGCTCCCGGGTGATTCTAATGTGTAGCCAAGTTGAGAACCAGAGCTAAGCCAGCCCTTGTCAGATGGGAACGTGCGCACAGATCATCCCGGGAGCTTGTAGAGATGCAGGTGCTGCTTCAGGTGGTCTGGGGTGGGGCTCGAGACTCTGCATTTTTAGCAGGCTCTCAGGTAATGCTGCTGCTGCTCCAAGGACATGGACGATCCAGTTCTGACCTGAAGAAATGATGGCTGCCTACGCTCTCCATAAAAACCAAAGCCGGTGATATTTTGCAGTTGGAAGACACGTAGTATCAGGATATATTTTGAGAGAATGAATGTCTTTTTTTAAATTTTATTTATTTATTTATTTGTGGCTGCGTTGGGTCTTCGTTGCTGCGCGCGGGCTTTCTCCAGTTGCGGCGAGCGGGGGCTGCTCTTTGTTGCGGCGCGCGGGCTTCTCGCTACGGTGGCTTCTCTTGTTGCGGAGCTCGGGCTCTAGGCACGCGGGCTTCAGTAGTTGTGGCTCGCGGGCTCAGGAGTTGTGGCTCGCGGGCTCTGGAGCGCAGGCTCAGTAGTTGTGGAGTGCGGGCTCTAGGCACGAGGGCTCGGTAGTTATGGCTCGCGGGCTCAGGAGTTGTGGCTCGCGGGCTCAGTAGTTATGGCTCGCGGGCTCAGTAGTTGTGGCGCATGGGCTTAGTTGCCCCGCAGCGCGTGGGGTCTTCCCGGACCAGGGCTCGAGCGCGTGTCTCCTGCGTTGGCAGGCGGATTCTTAACCACTGCGCCACCAGGGAAGTCCCGAAAATGAATGTCTTAGAGGAAGAAATTTATCTTGATAAAATATCTAGGTGAGGCTGACTTCAGGGGAAGAGGAGGGCAGGTCACATCTGCAGGCTGTTCGGGCTGAAGGGGGTGTCCCCAGGATCGGGACCAGGGGACTCCAGAATGGCCCGCCCTAGAGCATCCAGGTCCTGGAGGTGGAATCTGCCCAGATCACTAAGACTGCTTCCCCTGAGGCTGAGCTCGCTTCCCCGTGACCTCACTCCAGTGGTCCCAGGGTCTTCACAGGGCTCCCAAGCAGCCAGTGGCCCCTGGCTTGCGTTACCACGAGGTGACCCTGCCCACCAGACCTGAGAACCCAGTCCTCAAGCATTTCCTCAGGGGCGCTTGGCGCTGCAGACCAGGGGCCTTGTGGTCGTCTTGATAGTTGTTTCTGTGGTGAAAATGCTCTCAATTCACAGTACGGAAATCAAGCCCCTCTCTAGAAGGTGATATAGGGCTCCTGGCATGCCCCCAGGGCTTTTGTCCAAATTGCCAGCTCAGAAAGCAAGCTCTGCGTGAGGCGGTCTCGGGGATCCTGTCCTGGGTTAGAGTGGGGCTCACAGTCACATTCTGAGCTTCCTTCAGTTGGAGTTGGGGTCCCCATGGGATCATTTAGGATGTAGCTGAAGGTATTAGGTTGAGTGTGTGAGTGTGTGTGTGTGTGTGTGTGTGTGTGTGTGTGTGTGTGTAGAGAGAGGGAGAGAGAGATTAGGTGTTAAAGGCCCACAACAGGAAAATAGATGGACTCTACGACCTAGAGAATAGTCTGAATTATCTGAGTGGTCAACTGTTTTCACTCTTGAAATTAAGCTATAAATGAATCCTCGTCAAAAAAATGTCAATCTGTATGGAAGCCTGTAAGGTAAATTGAGTCCTTCGTGCAACGCTCTGGAGGCAGGAGGCCTGAGAGGCAGGCCCGGCCTGCAGGGCACCCAGTGGGGTGCAGATGTCACTGACCGACTGCCTGGGAGTTGGGCCCCAGCTTGGCTTCTTCACAAATGTAACTCCTTATCAGGAAAAGGGCACACGTGTCGCTTTGCTTTGGTTTTCTTTGTGTGTGTCAGAGAAACACGGGACCCTAGGGTGAATCCATTCACAGGTCACCCTGTCAGACTCCTCACTGTCCACAAAGTGCTTTCGCATCTACTGTCTCGTCATTGGGGTCTCCCCCTGGCTGGTGAAGGTGGGTGACTGCCACGTTCCCCTGCGTGGCACCTGGGGGCCTGACCCTCTGCTCTCTCCACAACAAGAGCATGGTGACCTCTGTGATAACTGGGCTCTGGCGAGTTTTATTCAGCCTTTCTGGGTCACGGTTTCCTCATCTGTAAAAGAGATCGGGAAGAGGATAGAGATGTAAGCTTTCATGTCCCTGCCAGTCTTGATATGCCATGATTCTATAAATGTGACAAGACGCTGGTTATGAGAACGCCAGGCTGCGAAAGGCCTAGTTACTCATTCGTGCCCTCCTTTCTGAAAGGGTTCACCAGCTACGGTTATAAAGATGAGCAAGTGAGAAAGTTGTTTCTCATACTGGCAATGCCAGTATGAGGGGGAGGGTCAGGACTAGACAAGGTAAGTTGGGGTCCTGTGGGAGCTCAGTGGGGTTGGGGGAGATCTCAGAGGATGAGACTCCAGAGTCTGACAGGTGAGCAGGAGTTGGCTGGGTGAAGGTCAAGGCCCGAGAGGACTCCAAGCTGAGGGGCAGATCCTAGGGACAGCGTGCCTCTGGTATCCTTAGATCTTCGTGATAGTTAGACAAGGGGTTCCGGTGGCGATTTTGTGACCCCACAGGTCTCTGAGCCCAATTACTGCCCCAGACAGTCCTTCCTCACCTCCCCAGCTGCTCTGTGCCCTGGGGCTTCTCGCCGGAGTCTCCATCTGGGGGGCACGGAGGCAACTGGCCACGGGCCAAGAGAGCGAGGGTCTCCAGCAACCGCAGATCCAGATCACGCCCGCTTCCCCTCCCTTTACACCTCCGCCCCATACCCCCACGGGTAATGCGCGTGCAGGCCGAGTGGATGGCCGATCTCGTTTAAATCCATTTGCAAACAATGTTCTGAAAAACCCAAACAAAAGGCTCCCTGCCACCTCTGAAGAAATGGCACCCCCTCTGCTTGAGCATTATGTGGTGGCTTCTGTGACCGGAGCTCTCCAGTCCGCATCTGGCTTCTGGCTCGTCCTCGGGGGACACAGACTTGCCCTCCCTCATCTCAGGAGCTGGTTGTTCTCCTCAGGGCGTCCCTGGGGGCGGAAGCGGGGAGGAGCCCCCTGGGAGGCGGGAGGGTGCCTGATGAAGGCGGTGTAGTCCTGCGCCCCGCATGGTACCTGACGGGGAGCGGGCGCTCAGTCCCCGGTCGGGAGCGGCAGGCGTCGTCTCAGCAGGCCTCTAGGTGAGGTTACTGGGGCCGCTTCCCGGGCCTGCTTGGCTCAGTCATCAGGCAGGTCCAAAGCTGTCATGTGGGAGGAGGCAGGGGCGGTTGTCCGGCCCCTGGCCCCTGAGGTGCCGCGCACAGCCACCTGCGTCCTGGCCTGTCCCGCATCCCATCTGGCCCGGGCCCAGTTCCCAGAGGCTTGAGGCCCCCGACCCTTCTGGAGGAGGCCCTGGGTGCTCAGGACCTTCGAAGGGCTGTCCGTGAGTGGCCGACAGAGCTCTGTCCTGCCGAGGCTGATGCCCCTCCTGGCTTCACTCTGAGGCCTTCTCATGCTAGCCGGTCTCTGTCCGATCAACGGCATGCACCCCCGGTAGACTCTAATCCCCGTGAAAGCAGGAGCATCTCCAGGATCATGACAGCATCTCCAGCCCCCAGCAAAGCGTCGGGCAGGCAGTAGGCATTCAGCAAATTGATTGGTTGGATGGAGGAGTGAATGCATGGAAGAATGAATAAATGGTGTATTGGAGGCGTGGCATTTTCTGGGCTGAATCAGGGAGCACGTCTCTCAGGAAACACCAGGCCCTTCAGCTGGGGCAAGCCCCCTCAGGCTCTCTGGGGACAGGCTTCCTCCCTGCTGTGCCCCAAGGGCATCATTGGCCACCACGCGCTCGCTGGGCCACTTCGTGATCATTTCTGGAGCGCACCCTGCCCCTAGGGGGCTGGGCTCTGGTGCCCTCCCTCAGAGGCTCTTGCAGTGTGCCCTGCCGAGGGCATCCCTCACCATTCCTTCTCCAGAAAGTTGTTTTCACAACGTCCTTCCGCTTGTCCTCCCCTCCTCCTGCTTCAGAGAAACTCCTTGTTCTGTGCATTTGACGCGTTGTGATTGTCTGGAAATATCACGGAGTTGTTCATGTCTTAAAGCTGCCTTCCTGTAGTGAGGCCTCGTTTGCTCACTTCTAATCCCATGGTGTGCTGGACCGCCTCTCTTGTTTTGGAGGTTGTGTTGGTAATTCTGGGGTGAGGAGAGAAGGACAAGTGGACCCCAGGACGAAAGTCTAGACAGCTGAGACAGGTGAGGTCAAGAATCGGAGTTGCCCAAGGCCTGCCCAGCAAGACTGAGGATTATTGAATTACTATTGAGCCCAACCAGACTCCAGGGCTGCACAGATCCCCGAGTTAGACATGGTGCCTGCCTTCTCCATGGTAACAAGGCTAAATATGGACGCGTTTCCATGGAGAGCCATATCGCAGCTGCAGCCCTGCTTCCTCCAGGAAGCACCGGCGCTGGGCTTCTTTGGCTTCTCAGGAGGTGGCCGGTGGTGCCGCGGACATCAAGAAAGTATATCTCACCTTTGAGGATGTTTGTTTCCAGCAAGGGTTCCATTTCCCCAGCCCTAGATTCGTCAACGTCTGTTCCTCTTGACAGCTAGAAAGTTAGGAGCGAGAGGTCCCAGCTCAGACAGACGGAATGGGGAAAGTGACGCTGGACCCAGTGAGCATTCGTGCAGGTTATCCCGTCTTCACTCCTCGGAGTGGCTTTTCCTATTACTGGAGGAAAGGGGGTGTCACTGGTTGGAGGGAGGCAACTGTAATGAGCCTCGTATAAATACACTGCTGTTCCTCTCATCAAGCCTCTTTCGGAAGAATCATTGCTGCTACAAAGAGTTTTTTAAATGCTTTCCATAACTGGGATGGCCCCCTTCCAATTTCATACAATATTCTAACGTGACAGGGTTCTATTTTTTTTCTTAAAGGAAAGTAAGTCTCTGCTGCATATTTGAATTTGAGCAAGTCCAATCCCCGCATGTCTTAACTGTCCGCCAGAACAATGTGGAATGAAACTTTGTGTTTGTTGCCGGCTAAACGTATGAGCTGAGTGAGTATTCGGCTTCACAATACTCTGTTTAACCTCACTTGGCTATTTGGTCATTACATCATCTGTGTTTATAGTTTAATCGTCTGTTAAATTGGGGCTGTCCACGCACAGCTGATCGTATGGGTGTGTTCGTATATATTAGGAAATATCTGTAACATGTATGTATACACAGAGAGATGGGTGCGCTCCCCGTGTAACTAAGATGTGGAAACGTTTGAAAGATGCAGAGAGGGCTCTCAAGGCGATTATCTAGAGTCTCGGAAGGAAGATTCATATGGCGTGTTCTGTGTTGCAGGCCGAGTGGCATCAGAGCTGAGTGATGGACGACCTGCAGTCCCAGAACCTCGCCATGGACATGACCGACTCCTCCCCTGCCTTGACCAGTAACAGACTGGAGAACGGCATGGCCCAGCTCATCACCACTGAGGCCTGGAACATCAACTCCGCCGACCTGGTCAAGAAGGCCCTGGTGACCGTGCCGGCCCCGTCCATTCTCAGCCCCCCGGCCGAGCCCCAGGGCGGCGTGGCTCTCAAGGTAGCGGCCACCGTGCTGCAGCCCCTGTGCCTCGGGGAGAGCCCGGTGGTGATGCCCATTCACATGCAGGTGGAGGGCAGCTCCGCGCCGGAGCTCAACCCTAACGGCAACGCCACTTACGTCATGACCGCCCAGGGCCCCGTGCAGCTGCCGGTGGTGCTGGAGCAGCACGTCTTCCAGCACCTCAACTCCCCTCTGGTCCTGCCACAGGAGGCCCCGTGTTCCTCCAGCGCCATCCACAACAACCTCTTCCAGGGAGCCGAGGACCCCGAGGCCCAGCCCCAGCTCCTGGACCTCAGGATCCCCAGCCAGCCGCAGGAGCCCACGTTGCCCCTCGAAGCCGTGCTCCAGAATTTATTTCCTTCGCAGGGCGCTCTCGGCCCTCCACCCTGTCAGCCTCCTCCGGGATACGCCCCTGTGCCCCCGCAGCCCTTTACCTCCCCCTTGTCCCCGCTGGTCCCGCCGGCCACCCTCTTGGTCCCCTACCCTGTCATCGTCCCCTTGCCTGTGCCGGTCCCCATCCCCATCCCCGTCCCGGTGCCTCAGAGTTCTGAATCCAAGTTCAGCCCCAGCTTCCGAAAGCCGCCATCTTCCTTCGGCCTGCACCCCTTTAAAGGCACCCAGGCCCCTCTCCAGAAGGAGGAACTGAAGCCCTTCGACCTCCTCCCGCCGAGGGAGTACTTCCAGCTCGGCCGCCACACCGTCATCAAGATGGGGAGTGAGAACGAGGCCCTGGATCTCTCCATGAAGTCGGTGCCCTGGCTCAAGGCTGGCGAAGTCGGGCCCCCGATGTGCCCGGAAGATGCAGCCCTAGACCTGTCACTGGCGGCCCACCGGAAATCTGAGCCTCCCCCCGAGACACTGTATGACAGCAGCGGGTCAGTGGACAGCCCAGGTCACACTGTGATGGAGAAACTTCCCAGTGGCACGGAAGTGCCCTTTGCCCCCGCCACGCCCCACGAGGCCTCCGCCGTGATGGATAGTCACATGGGCAGCAGCGCCGCCGCCGAGCCGCCCAGCCAGCCCGGCAGTGAGGTCAAGGCTGAAAATAACATTGAGATTGTGAGCGAGTCCCAGGCGGCCAAGGTGATCGTCTCCGTGGAAGACACTGTGCCTGCCATCTTCTGTGGCAAGATCAAGGGCCTCTCGGGGGTGTCCACCAAAAACTTCTCCTTCAAAAGAGAAGACTCCATGCTTCAGGGCTATGACATCAACAGCCCAGGAGAAGAGTCCATGGGAAACACGGAGCCCCTTAGGAAACCCGTCAAAAACCGGAGCATAAAGTTAAAGAAAGTGAACTCCCAGGAAATACACATGCTCCCAATCAAAAAACAACGGCTGGCCACCTTTTTTCCAAGAAAGTAAATAATGGCTTTTTAAAATTTTTATGATTATAATATGGGGAAAGGTGCATTGGTTTTATAAAAAGGCATTTAAAACAAATTATCTTTGTTAATTATTTTGGGGAGTAGCTGGGAAGCGGGAAGGCAAATTGGCTCTAGAGGCCCTGTAAGCAAGTTTCATTTTCTTTTTTAATTTTTGACTTTTCACAAATGAGTAAATAAGAGCAACCTATTTTTCAAGCAGATTGCACATTTTTTGCAGCTTTAATGGAATATTGGGTGAATCAGAGGGGTAAAAAAGCTATTTTCATTGCCACAAAGTGCTTTGATGATGTAATACCTAATAAAGGGTAGGATGAATATTTCACAATAAATGTTTGTTTGCACTAACTGGTTGCAGTATTCTATCATTTATAAACTCTGCATTCCTGAACTGGCATGGTGTGGCCAAAACTGTTGCTTGTGAAGCACTGCAAGTTACCCGTGTTTAGAGACCGAAGCTCTTCAGGCATATTGGGCAAAGAAGAATCGTATTGGCCTATGTCCTCAGAAAAGGAGGATTAGGGGCAGGACAGGAATAAAGACGCAGACGTAGAGAATGGACTTGAGGACACGGGGAGGGGGGAAGGGTAAGCTGGGACGAAGTGAGAGAGCGGCATGGACATATGTACACGAACGAATGTAAAATAGCTAGCTAGTGGGAAGCAGCCGCATAGCACAGGGAGATCAGCTCGGCCGGCGCTTCGTGTCCACCTAGAGGGGTGGGAGGGAGGGAGACGCAAGAGGGAGGGCATATGGGGACATATGTATATGTATAGCTGATTCACTTTGTTATAAAGCAGAAACTAACACACCGTTGTAAAGCAATTATACTCCAATAAAGATGTTTAAAAAAAAAAAAAGAAAAGGAGGATTAGGAATATGTATGACCTTGAGCAAGTCATTTCCCCTTCTGGCCCCTTTCTTCATTTGTAAAAATGTGGCAAAGGGAGGGGGTGGGGAGGTGAGTTTCAAGTACCCAATCCCCCCTCTAGTTCACAGAGACCCTGGATGTGCAGAATTCTGTCTGAAACCTTCCATAGACTAAAACAGACAAATGTCTCTAAAGGGAAATTTACCTGCTGCTTTTCCTCCCTCCTCCCAAAATTTAGCTGAAAGGACTTTCTCTTCAAGGGTAGTAGGAGCGCTGTTCTGGGTGACTAATAGTCTTGCAAGTCAAAGGTATCACCGAAGGCCCCTCAGAACAGGAGGGAAGTCCAGTGGATTAGGAGGTGTCTCCTGCAAGCTCCCGGCCCTGGGTAGAGATGTTTGGGTGTGGGGTCGAGGAGCGAAGAGAAAGCCATTCCTTATTAGTTTATCCCAGTGATTCTGAACTGGGGGTGATCCTGCCCTCCAGGGAACGTCTGCCAATCCCTGGAGACGCTTTTGGTTGCCATGGCTGGGGGAGGGGGGTGCTCCTGGCACCTGGTGGGCAGAGACCGGGATGCTGTTCAGCATCCCACAGTGCACAGGGCAGCCCCCAGGGCAGAGAGTGATCCAATCCCCATGTCCACAGCACTGAGGCTGAGAACCCGCCGTTAAACCATCTCTCGAGGGACAGAAGCGATGCACCTGGAAGGAGAGAACAGCGCGAAGCCATCCGCACCAACGAGGAACTGTGAGTGTACGTTTAAAATAGACCTGCTAGGTGGCACAGCACACTTGGGTCTGAAATTGTGCTGGCGAGAGACTGATTACAGCATGCCTGCTTTTAAACTTCAGCCTCTTTCTTTCACTTCTTGCAATTAGTATGTATCCAGCTGTTACCGTGAACACGAACAGGAGGGAAAGCAGTTGCGAGACTGTTCTTTTATTACCAGGCCCTCCGTGTATAGGGTTACAGTTTTAGCTGGTCCTGTACCATACCCCTGTAATGGATTTTTCTTTTTCCTGCTCTTTGCCCGTGTTGTTAAAATTTCTCTTTCAAAGTGTGACCCGATGAGAAATAACCAAATAGTTGTTTCTCATGAGGCTAACTGGTCCCATTCTCTTACACCAGCCAGACTCCATCCTTTGAGCTTCTGCATGGGGCCGCCTTTTCCAGTTGTACTCCCATCGTGGGTTTCCGGCCATGTTTCCTGAGCATGGCGTGTGTATTCCAGTTTCATGTACAACCAACACAGATGTGCCTAGGGACTAGCATTTCCCATTCACCTGCTGTCCTTTTCTCACCCTGTTTGTGGTGGTTTCTGTTGCCCGTGCAGTGCTCGGCGGCCTTTCTGCACCAGCCAGCAGGGCCCCTGTCTTCACGGTGTACTGGGAAAAGCTGCGCTTATCTGTCTCTGAGGGAACAGAATTCTCAATTTGCCCTATAGAAGCAAGTGTTTAAAGCTGACTGAGTGACATCTAGGTGGAAAGGAAGGCATTTGTAACCTGTAATCACATTATAAGCATGAGGCTGCGAATTTCTCTTTGTTGTATCTGGAGATGCCCTTTTCTCTTCAGATGTCAGCTCTGGTTGGGTGAGAAATGCTGGCTCCACCGCCAACCGTGGGTGTTGAGCCAGCGTGGGCCATCCCCCGGCCCTGGCACAGGCCTCTGCTCCCACCCCAGCCGGGCCCATCCATGGGCCTTGCCAGTCACTCCTGGGGTCTTCGGAGAGAGGCCTCTGTGGTGGGGACTGGCTGTCGAGTTGGGAGACTTGCTCCATGAGACCTGTGAACCCTAGACACAAGAGTGTTGTGTTGGGACCAGGGTTGTGCTACAGGGGCAGTGACACCCTCTGCCTGCCCCCCTGTCAGCCTTTGGTGGAAACCAGAATCTACTTCGCTAGGGAATCAAGAGAAGGGCGAAGGGCCTGCTGTTGCACCAGAGTGAGCCTAGGGTTCATCCCTGGTGGCTCAATTCCACTCTCGCTTCCTAGTCAGAAGTTTGCAGCCTTCCACACAAACCTGGAGTAAGAACCATCATCCTGGACCCATGCTTCCTGGTCTGAGACATGTGATTCCCCCAGGGCGCATAGAGGAGGCCGCTGGCAAACTCGGGCCCCATCACGGTTCTGCTTGATTCGGCCAGCTATGGTCACAATTAGTGCCCCATGCCTCACAGCCGTCTCCAGCTAACCTATTTTCAGGTTTCAGCCATGCAGGATTTCCATCAGACTTTTTCTCATGACTTAATTTCCCATCTCTTCTCAAAAAAATGTTTTGGCCAACTAGCCTAAAGAACAGCTTTTCAGAGTCTTTCAGGAAATATGATTAGTCTCCAGGAATGTTGACATTTGCTCAGACTTGTCAAGATGGCTTCAGTTGGCTTCGGTTCAGACGTGAAAAAAAACTGGAACAAGTTACTAACGTTCATATTTGGGGGTAGTGATCCTCCTGGTAAAGCAAAAACTAGTTGATCTAGAGGGGAAAAAAAGAAAGATTTAAAGAGGATACCGTTACTAGCCTAACCAAGGAAGTCCTTGACAGTGAGTAGAAAATTCTAAAGTGAGGTCAAACATTTATTTAGATTCAAAGGCAGAACTCTCACACTTTAAGCATGAAAAAAAATATGTCTGCAATGGTAAAAGCTCCCAACTCCAAGAAGAAGGAAGGGAGGAAGAAGGTTGCCGATTCCTGAGAGAGTATGTCAATACAGTCATTATCCTTATAAATAGCCTGATTAATAAAGCAGGAAAGGATTTAGATTTCATCTTACAAGTGAGAAAATTGAGGCTCAGAAGAGTTTTCTGCTTTCAGTTTTTAAGCATCACCGACTGAAAAATATGTACTTTGCGATGATTCTTAAATATTGGGTTTGAAGCCCGATGAACCCACAGGAATTTGGATCCTTTGGGGGCAAAAACCAGTATGAATTAATGAAGAGTCTGAATTACAGATTTTTTTTTCAATTATTATCAAGACCATTCCAGTTAACTGGAACGCCCAGAGCACTTGGCACAATGCTAGAGGGGAGATTTCAAGCTGAAGGGTGCGGATGCCAAGCCTCTAAAGGCCACACTCAAAAGCTGCTAAGCTGAAAACTTTAACAGCAGGGGGGGAAAGCGTTAGAGGTCATTCTGGCCGACTTTACTCCTCATTAAATAGAAAAGGCAATTTTCCAGAACAGCCCACTACCTACCACCAGGTCAAATAACTGACCTCCCACATAAGTGCAACAAAATAGGGTGTATGTGAGGTCTTCAGGGTGCCGTTTTAATAAATTGAGATTTTATTTTAATTACCATATTGGTTATTTTATAGTAAGTAGTATGTACGAGTACTTGAAAGAACTGGTTCCAAAATATTGCAAATAATCCGTCTGCAACTGTTACTAGGCCAGGGGATTTTTCAGCAAAGTGAGATTTTAGCTATGCTCTGCCAAAATTATGGACAAGTTCAGTAAAGGGGGTGAACTGTTGAGGTTTACTATATTAACCCAGCTTGTGGGTTATTTTCCATCCAACTGTATATTCTGTATAGACACTCAAAAGCGTGGGCTCACGTTGCTGATAACGATGGGAGAGGCCACCCGGATCCTGTCCTCCCTCTGCGAAATCATTTTTTTCAATCTAAGGTTTGATAACCCAGTCAATTAGTAAGAATGCGATGAGCCCCTTTACATCGATAGTAGCATGCTGTCAGTCCCAAATGGTGTCAGGAATTCAGTTTTATTTATAAGTCTTCAAATAAGGAACTTGAAGAGTTTCTTCAGTGCAGAAATTTTCATTAGGACGCATTTCAAGCCATATTAAGAAGCACCACAATGAACAGACCAAATCCTTTGCGAGCCGGGACTGAAGCTTATGTATCTCAAGGTTTCTCCACCTCAGCGCTATTGGCACCTGAGACTGGATGGTCCTCTGTCGTGAGGCTGTCCTGCCGGAGGTTTAGCTGCCAGAGCTCTGTCCTGCCGAGGCTGATGCCCCTCCTGGCTTCACTCTGAGGCCTTCTCATGCTAGCCGGTCTCTGTCCGATCAACGGCATGCACCCCCGGTAGACTCTAATCCCCGTGAAAGCAGGAGCATCTCCAGGATCATGACAGCATCTCCAGCCCCCAGCAAAGCGTCGGGCAGGCAGTAGGCATTCAGCAAATTGATTGGTTGGATGGAGGAGTGAATGCATGGAAGAATGAATAAATGGTGTATTGGAGGCGTGGCATTTTCTGGGCTGAATCAGGGAGCACGTCTCTCAGGAAACACCAGGCCCTTCAGCTGGGGCAAGCCCCCTCAGGCTCTCTGGGGACAGGCTTCCTCCCTGCTGTGCCCCAAGGGCATCATTGGCCACCACGCGCTCGCTGGGCCACTTCGTGATCATTTCTGGAGCGCACCCTGCCCCTAGGGGGCTGGGCTCTGGTGCCCTCCCTCAGAGGCTCTTGCAGTGTGCCCTGCCGAGGGCATCCCTCACCATTCCTTCTCCAGAAAGTTGTTTTCACAACGTCCTTCCGCTTGTCCTCCCCTCCTCCTGCTTCAGAGAAACTCCTTGTTCTGTGCATTTGACGCGTTGTGATTGTCTGGAAATATCACGGAGTTGTTCATGTCTTAAAGCTGCCTTCCTGTAGTGAGGCCTCGTTTGCTCACTTCTAATCCCATGGTGTGCTGGACCGCCTCTCTTGTTTTGGAGGTTGTGTTGGTAATTCTGGGGTGAGGAGAGAAGGACAAGTGGACCCCAGGACGAAAGTCTAGACAGCTGAGACAGGTGAGGTCAAGAATCGGAGTTGCCCAAGGCCTGCCCAGCAAGACTGAGGATTATTGAATTACTATTGAGCCCAACCAGACTCCAGGGCTGCACAGATCCCCGAGTTAGACATGGTGCCTGCCTTCTCCATGGTAACAAGGCTAAATATGGACGCGTTTCCATGGAGAGCCATATCGCAGCTGCAGCCCTGCTTCCTCCAGGAAGCACCGGCGCTGGGCTTCTTTGGCTTCTCAGGAGGTGGCCGGTGGTGCCGCGGACATCAAGAAAGTATATCTCACCTTTGAGGATGTTTGTTTCCAGCAAGGGTTCCATTTCCCCAGCCCTAGATTCGTCAACGTCTGTTCCTCTTGACAGCTAGAAAGTTAGGAGCGAGAGGTCCCAGCTCAGACAGACGGAATGGGGAAAGTGACGCTGGACCCAGTGAGCATTCGTGCAGGTTATCCCGTCTTCACTCCTCGGAGTGGCTTTTCCTATTACTGGAGGAAAGGGGGTGTCACTGGTTGGAGGGAGGCAACTGTAATGAGCCTCGTATAAATACACTGCTGTTCCTCTCATCAAGCCTCTTTCGGAAGAATCATTGCTGCTACAAAGAGTTTTTTAAATGCTTTCCATAACTGGGATGGCCCCCTTCCAATTTCATACAATATTCTAACGTGACAGGGTTCTATTTTTTTTCTTAAAGGAAAGTAAGTCTCTGCTGCATATTTGAATTTGAGCAAGTCCAATCCCCGCATGTCTTAACTGTCCGCCAGAACAATGTGGAATGAAACTTTGTGTTTGTTGCCGGCTAAACGTATGAGCTGAGTGAGTATTCGGCTTCACAATACTCTGTTTAACCTCACTTGGCTATTTGGTCATTACATCATCTGTGTTTATAGTTTAATCGTCTGTTAAATTGGGGCTGTCCACGCACAGCTGATCGTATGGGTGTGTTCGTATATATTAGGAAATATCTGTAACATGTATGTATACACAGAGAGATGGGTGCGCTCCCCGTGTAACTAAGATGTGGAAACGTTTGAAAGATGCAGAGAGGGCTCTCAAGGCGATTATCTAGAGTCTCGGAAGGAAGATTCATATGGCGTGTTCTGTGTTGCAGGCCGAGTGGCATCAGAGCTGAGTGATGGACGACCTGCAGTCCCAGAACCTCGCCATGGACATGACCGACTCCTCCCCTGCCTTGACCAGTAACAGACTGGAGAACGGCATGGCCCAGCTCATCACCACTGAGGCCTGGAACATCAACTCCGCCGACCTGGTCAAGAAGGCCCTGGTGACCGTGCCGGCCCCGTCCATTCTCAGCCCCCCGGCCGAGCCCCAGGGCGGCGTGGCTCTCAAGGTAGCGGCCACCGTGCTGCAGCCCCTGTGCCTCGGGGAGAGCCCGGTGGTGATGCCCATTCACATGCAGGTGGAGGGCAGCTCCGCGCCGGAGCTCAACCCTAACGGCAACGCCACTTACGTCATGACCGCCCAGGGCCCCGTGCAGCTGCCGGTGGTGCTGGAGCAGCACGTCTTCCAGCACCTCAACTCCCCTCTGGTCCTGCCACAGGAGGCCCCGTGTTCCTCCAGCGCCATCCACAACAACCTCTTCCAGGGAGCCGAGGGCCCCGAGGCCCAGCCCCAGCTCCTGGCCCTCAGGGTCCCCAGCCAGCCGCAGGAGCCCACGTTGCCCCTCGAAGCCGTGCTCCAGAATTTATTTCCTTCGCAGGGCGCTCTCGGCCCTCCACCCTGTCAGCCTCCTCCGGGATACGCCCCTGTGCCCCCGCAGCCCTTTACCTCCCCCTTGTCCCCGCTGGTCCCGCCGGCCACCCTCTTGGTCCCCTACCCTGTCATCGTCCCCTTGCCTGTGCCGGTCCCCATCCCCATCCCCGTCCCGGTGCCTCAGAGTTCTGAATCCAAGTTCAGCCCCAGCTTCCGAAAGCCGCCATCTTCCTTCGGCCTGCACCCCTTTAAAGGCACCCAGGCCCCTCTCCAGAAGGAGGAACTGAAGCCCTTCGACCTCCTCCCGCCGAGGGAGTACTTCCAGCTCGGCCGCCACACCGTCATCAAGATGGGGAGTGAGAACGAGGCCCTGGATCTCTCCATGAAGTCGGTGCCCTGGCTCAAGGCTGGCGAAGTCGGGCCCCCGATGTGCCCGGAAGATGCAGCCCTAGACCTGTCACTGGCGGCCCACCGGAAATCTGAGCCTCCCCCCGAGACACTGTATGACAGCAGCGGGTCAGTGGACAGCCCAGGTCACACTGTGATGGAGAAACTTCCCAGTGGCACGGAAGTGCCCTTTGCCCCCGCCACGCCCCACGAGGCCTCCGCCGTGATGGATAGTCACATGGGCAGCAGCGCCGCCGCCGAGCCGCCCAGCCAGCCCGGCAGTGAGGTCAAGGCTGAAAATAACATTGAGATTGTGAGCGAGTCCCAGGCGGCCAAGGTGATCGTCTCCGTGGAAGACACTGTGCCTGCCATCTTCTGTGGCAAGATCAAGGGCCTCTCGGGGGTGTCCACCAAAAACTTCTCCTTCAAAAGAGAAGACTCCATGCTTCAGGGCTATGACATCAACAGCCCAGGAGAAGAGTCCATGGGAAACACGGAGCCCCTTAGGAAACCCGTCAAAAACCGGAGCATAAAGTTAAAGAAAGTGAACTCCCAGGAAATACACATGCTCCCAATCAAAAAACAACGGCTGGCCACCTTTTTTCCAAGAAAGTAAATAATGGCTTTTTAAAATTTTTATGATTATAATATGGGGAAAGGTGCATTGGTTTTATAAAAAGGCATTTAAAACAAATTATCTTTGTTAATTATTTTGGGGAGTAGCTGGGAAGCGGGAAGGCAAATTGGCTCTAGAGGCCCTGTAAGCAAGTTTCATTTTCTTTTTTAATTTTTGACTTTTCACAAATGAGTAAATAAGAGCAACCTATTTTTCAAGCAGATTGCACATTTTTTGCAGCTTTAATGGAATATTGGGTGAATCAGAGGGGTAAAAAAGCTATTTTCATTGCCACAAAGTGCTTTGATGATGTAATACCTAATAAAGGGTAGGATGAATATTTCACAATAAATGTTTGTTTGCACTAACTGGTTGCAGTATTCTATCATTTATAAACTCTGCATTCCTGAACTGGCATGGTGTGGCCAAAACTGTTGCTTGTGAAGCACTGCAAGTTACCCGTGTTTAGAGACCGAAGCTCTTCAGGCATATTGGGCAAAGAAGAATCGTATTGGCCTATGTCCTCAGAAAAGGAGGATTAGGGGCAGGACAGGAATAAAGACGCAGACGTAGAGAATGGACTTGAGGACACGGGGAGGGGGGAAGGGTAAGCTGGGACGAAGTGAGAGAGCGGCATGGACATATGTACACGAACGAATGTAAAATAGCTAGCTAGTGGGAAGCAGCCGCATAGCACAGGGAGATCAGCTCGGCCGGCGCTTCGTGTCCACCTAGAGGGGTGGGAGGGAGGGAGACGCAAGAGGGAGGGCATATGGGGACATATGTATATGTATAGCTGATTCACTTTGTTATAAAGCAGAAACTAACACACCGTTGTAAAGCAATTATACTCCAATAAAGATGTTTAAAAAAAAAAAAAGAAAAGGAGGATTAGGAATATGTATGACCTTGAGCAAGTCATTTCCCCTTCTGGCCCCTTTCTTCATTTGTAAAAATGTGGCAAAGGGAGGGGGTGGGGAGGTGAGTTTCAAGTACCCAATCCCCCCTCTAGTTCACAGAGACCCTGGATGTGCAGAATTCTGTCTGAAACCTTCCATAGACTAAAACAGACAAATGTCTCTAAAGGGAAATTTACCTGCTGCTTTTCCTCCCTCCTCCCAAAATTTAGCTGAAAGGACTTTCTCTTCAAGGGTAGTAGGAGCGCTGTTCTGGGTGACTAATAGTCTTGCAAGTCAAAGGTATCACCGAAGGCCCCTCAGAACAGGAGGGAAGTCCAGTGGATTAGGAGGTGTCTCCTGCAAGCTCCCGGCCCTGGGTAGAGATGTTTGGGTGTGGGGTCGAGGAGCGAAGAGAAAGCCATTCCTTATTAGTTTATCCCAGTGATTCTGAACTGGGGGTGATCCTGCCCTCCAGGGAACGTCTGCCAATCCCTGGAGACGCTTTTGGTTGCCATGGCTGGGGGAGGGGGGTGCTCCTGGCACCTGGTGGGCAGAGACCGGGATGCTGTTCAGCATCCCACAGTGCACAGGGCAGCCCCCAGGGCAGAGAGTGATCCAATCCCCATGTCCACAGCACTGAGGCTGAGAACCCGCCGTTAAACCATCTCTCGAGGGACAGAAGCGATGCACCTGGAAGGAGAGAACAGCGCGAAGCCATCCGCACCAACGAGGAACTGTGAGTGTACGTTTAAAATAGACCTGCTAGGTGGCACAGCACACTTGGGTCTGAAATTGTGCTGGCGAGAGACTGATTACAGCATGCCTGCTTTTAAACTTCAGCCTCTTTCTTTCACTTCTTGCAATTAGTATGTATCCAGCTGTTACCGTGAACACGAACAGGAGGGAAAGCAGTTGCGAGACTGTTCTTTTATTACCAGGCCCTCCGTGTATAGGGTTACAGTTTTAGCTGGTCCTGTACCATACCCCTGTAATGGATTTTTCTTTTTCCTGCTCTTTGCCCGTGTTGTTAAAATTTCTCTTTCAAAGTGTGACCCGATGAGAAATAACCAAATAGTTGTTTCTCATGAGGCTAACTGGTCCCATTCTCTTACACCAGCCAGACTCCATCCTTTGAGCTTCTGCATGGGGCCGCCTTTTCCAGTTGTACTCCCATCGTGGGTTTCCGGCCATGTTTCCTGAGCATGGCGTGTGTATTCCAGTTTCATGTACAACCAACACAGATGTGCCTAGGGACTAGCATTTCCCATTCACCTGCTGTCCTTTTCTCACCCTGTTTGTGGTGGTTTCTGTTGCCCGTGCAGTGCTCGGCGGCCTTTCTGCACCAGCCAGCAGGGCCCCTGTCTTCACGGTGTACTGGGAAAAGCTGCGCTTATCTGTCTCTGAGGGAACAGAATTCTCAATTTGCCCTATAGAAGCAAGTGTTTAAAGCTGACTGAGTGACATCTAGGTGGAAAGGAAGGCATTTGTAACCTGTAATCACATTATAAGCATGAGGCTGCGAATTTCTCTTTGTTGTATCTGGAGATGCCCTTTTCTCTTCAGATGTCAGCTCTGGTTGGGTGAGAAATGCTGGCTCCACCGCCAACCGTGGGTGTTGAGCCAGCGTGGGCCATCCCCCGGCCCTGGCACAGGCCTCTGCTCCCACCCCAGCCGGGCCCATCCATGGGCCTTGCCAGTCACTCCTGGGGTCTTCGGAGAGAGGCCTCTGTGGTGGGGACTGGCTGTCGAGTTGGGAGACTTGCTCCATGAGACCTGTGAACCCTAGACACAAGAGTGTTGTGTTGGGACCAGGGTTGTGCTACAGGGGCAGTGACACCCTCTGCCTGCCCCCCTGTCAGCCTTTGGTGGAAACCAGAATCTACTTCGCTAGGGAATCAAGAGAAGGGCGAAGGGCCTGCTGTTGCACCAGAGTGAGCCTAGGGTTCATCCCTGGTGGCTCAATTCCACTCTCGCTTCCTAGTCAGAAGTTTGCAGCCTTCCACACAAACCTGGAGTAAGAACCATCATCCTGGACCCATGCTTCCTGGTCTGAGACATGTGATTCCCCCAGGGCGCATAGAGGAGGCCGCTGGCAAACTCGGGCCCCATCACGGTTCTGCTTGATTCGGCCAGCTATGGTCACAATTAGTGCCCCATGCCTCACAGCCGTCTCCAGCTAACCTATTTTCAGGTTTCAGCCATGCAGGATTTCCATCAGACTTTTTCTCATGACTTAATTTCCCATCTCTTCTCAAAAAAATGTTTTGGCCAACTAGCCTAAAGAACAGCTTTTCAGAGTCTTTCAGGAAATATGATTAGTCTCCAGGAATGTTGACATTTGCTCAGACTTGTCAAGATGGCTTCAGTTGGCTTCGGTTCAGACGTGAAAAAAAACTGGAACAAGTTACTAACGTTCATATTTGGGGGTAGTGATCCTCCTGGTAAAGCAAAAACTAGTTGATCTAGAGGGGAAAAAAAGAAAGATTTAAAGAGGATACCGTTACTAGCCTAACCAAGGAAGTCCTTGACAGTGAGTAGAAAATTCTAAAGTGAGGTCAAACATTTATTTAGATTCAAAGGCAGAACTCTCACACTTTAAGCATGAAAAAAAATATGTCTGCAATGGTAAAAGCTCCCAACTCCAAGAAGAAGGAAGGGAGGAAGAAGGTTGCCGATTCCTGAGAGAGTATGTCAATACAGTCATTATCCTTATAAATAGCCTGATTAATAAAGCAGGAAAGGATTTAGATTTCATCTTACAAGTGAGAAAATTGAGGCTCAGAAGAGTTTTCTGCTTTCAGTTTTTAAGCATCACCGACTGAAAAATATGTACTTTGCGATGATTCTTAAATATTGGGTTTGAAGCCCGATGAACCCACAGGAATTTGGATCCTTTGGGGGCAAAAACCAGTATGAATTAATGAAGAGTCTGAATTACAGATTTTTTTTTCAATTATTATCAAGACCATTCCAGTTAACTGGAACGCCCAGAGCACTTGGCACAATGCTAGAGGGGAGATTTCAAGCTGAAGGGTGCGGATGCCAAGCCTCTAAAGGCCACACTCAAAAGCTGCTAAGCTGAAAACTTTAACAGCAGGGGGGGAAAGCGTTAGAGGTCATTCTGGCCGACTTTACTCCTCATTAAATAGAAAAGGCAATTTTCCAGAACAGCCCACTACCTACCACCAGGTCAAATAACTGACCTCCCACATAAGTGCAACAAAATAGGGTGTATGTGAGGTCTTCAGGGTGCCGTTTTAATAAATTGAGATTTTATTTTAATTACCATATTGGTTATTTTATAGTAAGTAGTATGTACGAGTACTTGAAAGAACTGGTTCCAAAATATTGCAAATAATCCGTCTGCAACTGTTACTAGGCCAGGGGATTTTTCAGCAAAGTGAGATTTTAGCTATGCTCTGCCAAAATTATGGACAAGTTCAATAAAGGGGGTGAACTGTTGAGGTTTACTATATTAACCCAGCTTGTGGGTTATTTTCCATCCAACTGTATATTCTGTATAGACACTCAAAAGCGTGGGCTCACGTTGCTGATAACGATGGGAGAGGCCACCCGGATCCTGTCCTCCCTCTGCGAAATCATTTTTTTCAATCTAAGGTTTGATAACCCAGTCAATTAGTAAGAATGCGATGAGCCCCTTTACATCGATAGTAGCATGCTGTCAGTCCCAAATGGTGTCAGGAATTCAGTTTTATTTATAAGTCTTCAAATAAGGAACTTGAAGAGTTTCTTCAGTGCAGAAATTTTCATTAGGACGCATTTCAAGCCATATTAAGAAGCACCACAATGAACAGACCAAATCCTTTGCGAGCCGGGACTGAAGCTTATGTATCTCAAGGTTTCTCCACCTCAGCGCTATTGGCACCTGAGACTGGATGGTCCTCTGTCGTGAGGCTGTCCTGCGGGATGTTTAGCAGCACCTCTGGTCGCTATCCATGAGCTAGCTACCCATCTCACCCCTCCCACTGAGCCAGCTGTGACCACACCAGTGTCTGCAGACATTGGCACGAGTACCCTGGGGGCAAAGTCACCCCTGGTTGAGAACCACTACTTTATTTCCAGGATCTGTCTAACACCTAGCCCACAGCAGAAGCTCAAAAATTCTTTGTTTTTTTTTTTGTTTTGTTTTGTTTTTTTTGTTTGTTTTTGTTTTTTGTGGTACGCGGGCCTCTCACTGTCGTGGCCCCTCCCGTTGCGGAGCGCAGGCTCCGGACGCGCAGGCTCAGCGGCCACGGCTCGCGGGCCCAGCCGCTCCGCGGCACGTGGGATCCTCCCGGACCGGGCCACGGACCCGCGTCCCCTGCATCGGCAGGCGGACTCTCAACCGCTGCGCCACCAGGGGAGCCCTCAAAAATTCTTGGAAGAATGAATTTAATCAAGAAACAAGCAGAAAGAGAGATCTGTAGCTCTGATCTCGGGGTCCCCACTCATATTTTCCGGTTTACTACCTCAAGGCTGATCTGACCAGGAAACTGTTATTGGGAACTTCCATTCATCCATCCAAAGGGCCATCACTCGTCCAGCATGTAACACGGTCTTCTAGAAGCTTCTGTCAACGGGGTGCAGCAAGACTACTCCCTGTCACAAAAAGGGCAGGCACTCACGCAGCCAGTTCTGAAGGGATGCCTCATTACTTTACCAACACCGTGAAACTGGAAGGGGACCCCGTGATGGCTGTTCATCAGTCTTGTTTCCAAGGGCAGCATAACCCAGGAATTTACACACACTGCCAGGAAGCTGGGTGTGTTTCTTTCCCCTTATGTTTTACCTAAATCCTTCTTGCTGTGATCCAGCCAGTTTTTTGTTTGTCCTTAATGGAAACAAAGGCCAAATCTCCTCCTTTGAGTAGTTTCCTATTTAAACACCAGATCTTTTCTCAGCGTCCTTCCCTTGAACTCAAAAGCCCCATTTCCTCTCACACTCTCTGAGCTCCAACTTTAACATTCCTTTTGTCATCTTGGTTGCCCTTTTCCCAATTTCTCCATCTACTTTGTAGAGTCAGAACTCCAAGTAGGTGGTGAAAATGTTCTAAAATTGATTGTGGTGATGATTGTACAACTCTGTGAATACGCTAAGAAGCAGAAGAAAACATTGAATTGTACACTTTTAATGGTTGAATTGTACGGCATGTGAATTCTGTCTCAATAAAGCTGTTATCTTTTTAAAAATAATAAAAGAACCCCAGATAGAAATTGGGAAGTGCGTGTGGGTCGCAGCAAAGCCTCCTAGAACTGAATGGTTACTGCCTATCTTTGATCAGTTGTATGCCTGTAATACATCCTCGCTTCCCTTTGGGGCCCACCCAGCTGACTTTGCCAGGTTTTGCTTTACAGTCAGAACTTTGCTTGGAACATCCCTTCCTCCAAGTGGTCCGCCTGGAACGGGCCTTCCCAGTCCTTGAGTTTGGTCCTCACCCTTTCTCTACCAGGGTTCAAACTATATTTGGCCACAGACCTCTTACTTCAGGGGAAATCACATGTAGAAGACCTGTATATTAAAAAAATCACAGAGCAGCAGCTGTGCTGCTCTGGGGTCCCACCTGCCTGGCCCTGGCCCTGCAGGGCCTGCCCACATGGCTGAGGAAAGCTGCTACGTGATGGCGGACCCGGCGTGCCCTAGTGCAGCAGCTTTCCCCGTCCCCCTCAGCACCTGCTCCATCAGGACTCGAGATACCAGGGCAGCGTGCCTTCTGCTATTTCATCTTACGTCCTCTCCAGGAGTAGGAGGGACATTCAGGCCCCGTATGGTCTAATATTCCCTGCCCTGGAAGGGGAGCTGGGTTCCAGACCAGAGAAACAGTCAAGGATCCAAGGATCCAAGTGCTGTCCTTGCAAAATAAAAACTCACCCCGTGATTACAGGATGTCGGCAGGTGTCGGCCCCCAAGGTGGCCACACACTGGAGACCACCAAAATGCCCTCAGGAATTCAGTCTTCCTTGAGGCAAGGCCAGCACTTGGAGTTAATGGTTTTTTGATAACAAGTGATTTTTTTTTTAATGCAGCTTTATGATTGCAAGTACTGCATGAATGGAAACCACCTAACACGGTCTTGCCTGGCAGAAGTCCTTGGGGGAATCGTCTTAACACAGGGATAACATTATTTGTAAAGAGGGTATCAACTCTTTGTAAGTGAATGGTGCTCCTGAGGTACTTGAGGGTGGATGAGAACTGTCTGTTTTCTTTGTGTGGCTGGGGCGAGCCAGATAACGAAGGGCTAATTCTTTAAGCTCTGAGACTTTTCATTGCAACTGTTTTCAATGGGAATCTTTTCAAAATGCATCAAGCATCTGTCAGAGGAAGGCCTTCCTTGACTCAGTCATTGTTCCGCCCTCGGGGCCTGGCCCGGGCTGGAAGGCCACGATGCCCTCCAGGGAAGGGAGGCTGTTTGTCTCCAACAGCGTTGGCCCCCCCTTGTCCCCGTGCCCTCTCCACACTGGTGCCTCTCTTCTTTTTCATTAAAAAAAAAAAAAATCTCTTCCAATTGTGTCCCTTCTCAGCGTCCAGGACAGCAGGGCATGCCTGGACAACTGCTGCTGGCCAACTGGCTGTCATCCACAAGCTGACCCACAGCATGAAACGGTCCCCACTCTCCAGGCAAGTGTCTCCTCACCGCCCTGCGAGGCCTGGCCCCAGTGCCGCCTCTGGGAACATCGTCCCCCAGCTCCTTTCTTCGCATGCTTCTCTGAGACCCACCGCAGGGGAGTGACACTGCTAGGGAAGGCCTCTCCCACCTTACCTGTCAAGTCTCCGGCCCTTAGGCCGCAAGCTCCCTGAGACAGGCTCTTGACATGGAGGTGATCGCTGGGTCCTCAGCTTCCGGCCCACAGTGCAGAGTAGCTGGGAAAGCCTCCACAATTGCTTTTTGGAGTGAAGCACAGAGTGCCTTCTTTACTTTCTTATTTATCACCTGATGGCTCTACTGGCCCCTGCCTTGGGCTTGGCCACTGTCAGGCCCTTCTGCTTTGGGCCTCTTCTGGATCTTGGTCAAGGACAATCAGTACGAGCACCAGACAGACAGGACGCTGTGTTTTAGACACTCCACTTACAGCCCACCTGTCCTATTTGTTTACTCTTTAGACCCTTCCCGTGTTGCCACCGTGAAGGTTAAAATCCAGGGGAGCCCACTTGAGACATTGCAAATTTCTAAATTAATAAAGTTTTAATTAGTGTTTTACCGAAGCTCCTTCTTTCTCCCCTCCCTTCCTTCTTTCCTCCCGCCTTCCCTCTCTCTCTCTTTTTCTTCCTTTCTCCTTCCCTCTCTTTCTTTATTTCCCTTTCTAAGATAACTCCCAGAAGTGCTGCTTCTGTTGAATTTGACAAGTGACAGTAGTTACCCAGGGACCCCTGGTTGCGTCTCAGGTCTCATCTCCCTGACCCTTCGGAGGTATGGGACGCTCTTACCCCTCTCTCCCTCCGTAGCTTTCCAGGCACGCCTCTCTCTGTGTGCTCTTGCCTCTCCGACCGTCTCTTCCTTTGGCCTCTCCTCAGATGCTGCTGCTGACTTCCCACCTCTTTCTCTTTCTCCCCCCATCGCAGGCTCTGCCCCGGGCCCACAGCTTTCATTCCCGTGCTCTCCCCCGGGGACCTCATCCGCTCCCCTCGTCATTTCCGACATCTTGATCGCGTTTATTCCTCCCTGTCTCTAGCCTAGCCCTGACTTCTCCCGCCCTCTCTCCCTTTCTCATCCTCTCTCTCCAGATTCAAATACCCAAGGTCCAGCCCACCATCTTCACAGGGTGGTCCTAGAGGCACCTCACACTCGTCAGCCGTAAAACCTAACTCAGCTGCTCTCCTCCTCGCCGCGGCCCAGTTCCCACCGCGTCGCCTGTGCTCTGCTGCCGCCTCCTTCCTGCCCAAGTGGGGAACGCGGAACCATCCTCCACGGTTCCTCCTTCACCTTTACCTCCCACACGCCCTGTCTTGCTGACTTTGCCTCCTTGATGTTCCTCAGACCCGTCATTCCTCTCCTCTACACCTCCTGTCCTTGTCTCCACCCACATGATCCTCTGCCCAGAGGAAATTTAGGCAAAGGCCATTTTGAAATGGCCTCCGAACTGGGTGGGCCTGTGCCTCCATATCTAGCCCCCCACCCCCACCCCACCACCACCAAATCTCTCTTCTATACCTTCCCCAGAATAGTTTTGGTAAAAAACAAGTCTCACCACATCATTCTGCTGCCTAAAAGCGTTTGCTGTTAGATGTACCCTCATACGCCGCAGAGGCCTCCCACGCCAGGCTTCCTGAGAGCAGGCCCCAGACCACCTACCTCTGTGGCCGGAGCTCCCCGCTTGCCCCCTCCCCCATGTATAAGCTCCAAGAACACAGGAGGTTGACAGTTCCCAGCACAAGCCTCTGTAGTTCTACCCTTGAGTGGCCTGACACTCCCTCCCCACCTTCCTACTCTGTCTAATCCTTCAAGATTTAGCTCCAAACAACACCTCCTCCCGAAAACTTTCCAGGGCTTAAGCTCCAGCGTAAGCTGAGAGCCAGCCCCTGCTCCCCACAGCAACGTGTGCGTACTTACACCGTCTTGTCCACCTCGTTCCATTGACAGCGTGTCTCTGTCCACCCCGCTACACCATAAACTCCTCTGGGGCCAAGGTCAAGTACCCTGTATCTCACATGCCTAGCACAGTGCTTGGCGATTAGGGGGCCCTCAGTAAATGTGTGTGGACTGGACTGAACCCACGGGGATAGTACAAGTATGCCTTTCTGAACTAGCATGTGGAAATCCAGGCATACAACATAGAAATATCTGGAATCTGTAATTCACTTTGCAAAAAAAAGATGTACTGATGGATTCTTTTAAATCATCTGGTTCACTGTGCTTCAAAACAAGGTGGCTTCTTCAAATGTGCTTTCTACACTCTTCTGGAAATATATTTAGAACATAAAGCAAGCCATCGTCAAAATCTCATCAGTGGTGTACAAAGAAAACGTTTTGGCATTCACCTCCTCAGAGTTTGTGGATTTACTTATAAGTTACAGGCAGGGACTATAAATGCATAGATTATAAAATAGGTGCAAAAATAAAAATTTTGAGAGAATGAAACAAATATAAGGAGGTTCAATATTTTCTTTCTGTGCCCCAGTTCATCATCTCATGTACCCCCCTGGGTTATAATATAATGAGAATATTCTAAATCTTTCAACTGAATGAGTGAAACTGTAAATCCAGGCATCACTCTGTCTGGAAATGTGGAAAATACCCAAGCACAAGATGTTTCGGTATCAGCACCAGGAACAGTTTGTGTCACTACATCTAAGCGACAGGGTGGCTGGGGACCCTGGGCAGAAGTTAGGAGTACTAGCTTTAGAGCTACGGAGTCTGGATTCGGTTCCCACCTCCACTGTCTCCTAGCTGTGTGACTTCGGGCAAGTCACTTAACCTCTCTGCCCCCCATTTCCCAATCTGTAAAATGGGAGTAACACAGTATCTGCAAGCACCCGAGTTAGCACATTCGGGGCACCGAGGACAGAGTGCCCAATTAGTGAGTTCCTATTCTACTTGGTTACGGATAGTAGCAGAGAGCAAGGCCATCAAAGGTCATGGAAATGCCTAATTTTACAAAGCCTTTCATTGCAGCTGTCATATTTTTAAGTTCCCCTTTGCTCCACAGAGGGGGGTCTCTAGGCAGGCACTTTCATGCCTTCCTCCAGAATACTGACTAATAGTTGAAACAACATAAATGTCGTCTCATTGTCTTTCCTTTGGGTCTGAGACAGGGGTTGATCACTTGGCCATCAGCGGGAAAATGGACTAGTTAGAAAAGGAGAAAAAGGGACACGGGCTGGGAGAGAACATCTCAAGGGCAAGACTGGCCACAGAATCAGTGGTTTGTGTTCTCAGGCCTCACTCTGCTTTGGATTCCTCGTCTGTAAAACCATGACTCGGCTGCCTTTCGCGTGGTGGTTGACGACGTAATAAGGCACATGCCTGTAAGTAGGAGGCGCGCACGGGCCACCTTTCCTTTCCTCTTCCTCAGCGGATAGGCCCCCAGGGTGGGCATGGGGCTCGGGGCAGGGTGTGGGCCGGGGGGTGCAAGGACAGGCCCGGGGACTGTCCAGGGGAGGGTGCCGCCTGAGGGGTGTTGCTCTGCACTCGGCACAGGATCCTTGCCCAGCTTCTGTTCTCGTTGTAAGGACAGGAAGGGGAGGGTGCCGCCCAGCCCCAGGGCCCACTGAAGGCCACGCCCCAGGGGCAGCTCCGTAGCGGCCCCATGGGACTGTGCAGCCCCCAAAGCCTGCGGGCCTGGTGAGCAGGGTGATGGGACCTTCCCCCAGGTAAACATACGGAGCTGTACTCCCTTTTATCAACCCCTCCCTATAAGTTTCTGACGTCTCGAGAAGAGAAATCTTTTATTTGAATTAGAAATACGAATTTACTTGACAAGAGATAACAGAAGTTTCTTTTTTCAGTGAGAGAGCTTTCTTGGGTGCCCTTTAAGCATAGTCTAGCGGGGCAACCTCGCACCAGACAAATTTGGGGCAACTGTATTTGAAATAACTACAGGAAAGGGTTTGTGAGGTGAGTATAGAAAAGGAATCCCTTGCTCATCCTGTGTAAGAGCTGCTGATCTCTCCGCCACAGGAAGAGGAGCCTCTGCAGCAAAGGAACTGTCAAAAAGTCAGAACAGCGGCAGCTTCTCTGCGGGCCTGCTGGGGAGAAACCCCCGGTCCCCACTCCGCCGGCGCTGGGAGGACAGCGCCCTCTGCCGGCAGTCTCGGCGACAACCACGGGGCCCCGCCGCGCAGAAGTGGTCCTGACACACACGGGCACCAGGCTAGCGACCTCGGTCCTCTGGAGGAAGCTGGTCTGGGGGCATCCGAGGACATCCGTGGGAAGGAACCAGACTGAAAATCCTCGAGGGCCCAGGTTTTCGGGAGGGAGGCTCCTCACCCTTTAGTAACGGAAAGCTGTGTTCCAGCCAAGCCAGCGAGAGAGGCTCGCGGGCCCAGGCCTTTCTAGAGTCCCCTACAGGCGAAAATACAAGCTGAGGGACGCCGCCCGCTGCACAGTGTATGGAGCTGAAGCCACGATCTCAGCGTTTGCGGGGGTGCGAAAAATAGAGCAGGGAAAGGTCGGCGGGGCTCTTGGGATGCAACAGAGAGGAGGACGGAAAGCACGGTCCCCAAGGGAGCTGGAGAAGCAACAGTGGGCGCCCTGGGGAGCAAGGGGCCCAGACTCCAGCCTCACTCACTGTTCCCGACCCTGGCTGCGCCCGGCATCGTCAGGGGACCTGTAACAACTCCTGAGGGGCGTCGCTCTGCAGTCCGTGTGGTGCCGGCACAGGATCCTCGCCCGGCTTCTGTTCTCTTCGTAGAGGCAGGGAAAGGCCCAGGAGAGGCACAGAGCACAGCCTGCGTCCCAGCGGTTGTGAAACTGGATCTCATTGGGTCATTAACGCCGAGATGTGTGTGTGTGTGTGTGTGTGTGTGTGTGTGTGTGTGTGTGTGTGTGTGTGTGTGTGCGCGCGCATGCGTATACGTGCACGACGATGGGGGCTGAGAATAGGAAAGACACTCGAGGGAGGACACAGGGGTAAATAAGAGCCAACCCCTCTCCACTGCTGTGTGACCTACAAAGAGGTGGTGGCGTCGGGCGAGGAAAGTGTGACAACAGCTTGTGTGCCTCCCAGGCTGAGCCTGGGCCTGGGACCCCGGCTCCGGGCAGCAGTGCGGCGCCCCACCCCCCCGCCCCCAGGTGGTGGCACAGGACTCGGAGCCTCTCCTCACGTGCCTTCTTTCTGGCGGCGACTCGAGCCCCACGTGGCTTCCTGGCCGCGGTGCGTGGCTCCTGGGCGCCTGGGTGGGGTGGGGAGACCCGTCCACACCCCATCACCCTTTCGCGCCAAGAGGCGGCCGCAGCGCACGCCGCCCTCCCCGTCGGGCCCGGAACTTTCTGCTCCCGAGCGCGGTGCGTCCGGGTCGGCAGCGTGGAACCCAGAAGGCCGGCGGTCGAGGCTTCTGGGTGCCTTCCTGGGTTCTTCCCCGGCCCGAAAGCGCACCTAAGACCCCTGCCAAAAGCTGGCCTTCCCAGACCTCGGGCGATCTGGAAAGTAACCGCTAATATCATTTGAAGGGAAAAGGTGGTTGTGCTGGACCGTCTGCGGGCTGTGCTGAACCCAACAAACAACTCGGGCCGCCCTCAGAGGGACGCCTACGCGTCTGAGAAGAGCTCAGAAAAGGTGGAATGAAATCGCTGGAGTCGCCCCCAAGGACAATATGTGGATGGGATGACACGGAGGGCACAGCGCACCGTGGACGATCGGTTCCCTTTGCTGAGAGCTCTCCTCCCCGCCCCCGAGAGGTGCAGGTCTGTGTGACCCCTCCCCCATTTATAATCTTTTAATTGCCTCCCACAGCCCTTGAGATTCGTCTGAAACTGACATACGGGCCCTCCTGTTCCAAGCTCATAACGGCTCCCCAGCACCCATCCCTATTTCATTCTTTCTCAACACTTTGTGGTTTCCCAAATGCCTGAAGATTACGTAGCCTGGCAATGACCTGGAATGCAAGGAATCTGTTGTCCTTTAAGTGCGGCTCCAAGTGCTCCAGCGGTCAGCTGAGCCTGTGCAAGGATGGAGGATTTGAACCTTGAACCAGGGTGGGCTCAGGGAATGCTCACAGGCAGAGCCAGATTCTTAGAAATGTAGCCCTACCTCACAGATAAATAAAGGGCCACTCAAGATCCCAAGTTCCTAGGCCAAAGAGCTAATTAAGATCTGAATGTTGGTGGCACATAGGTCCAATGAGACCTGCAAGCACATTTTGTTTGGCCTGTGTTTTCATATACTTCAGCCTACATTTTTAAATCGGGGGATTTCACATTAAAATCTGCTTTTCCACTTGCTTTTGAAAAATTGGAAGAACTGTAACATTAAGACTCAAAATCTTGCATGGCAACGGTTGGGCTCCCGCCAGACACAGCCCCTTCCAGTCACCTGTGCACACCTATGCACTACGCCCAGCCAGCTTCTCCCAGTTAGGCCGCCAACCTGGCCCAGCCCCAAAGCATGTCTGCAATCATTTCAGCCTGGAAAAAAATGTTTAAACCCTTGTGGTAGTAACAATGTTATGTGTTTACCAAATCTTCCATTTTCTTCTTCCTCTTCTTGAAAAAGCCACTCTACCCAACTCTCTTGCACTTAAGCAGGGCCACGTAACTAGTTCTAACAGTACGCTCCAAGTAGAAGTGCCACGTGTCAGCTCTGGGCAACAGAAAGATTCTTGGGGGCCACGTGTTACATGGGCAGAGTCACAAAAGAAGCGGTAGCCCTCAGGACTTCCCTGGCTTAAGACTCTGCACTTCCACTGCAGGGGGCACAGGTTCGATCCCTGGTCGGGGAACTAAGATCCCACATGCTGCGTGGCAAGGCCGAAAAAAAAGAAAAAAAAAGCAGTAGCTCTGGAGAGTCAGACTTTGCCTGGGAGGAAAGCAAAACCACTGAGATTTCAGGGTTTGTTTGTTACTGCAGCAAAGCACAGTTTATCCTGGCTGATAGAAGCGTAGTCACCAAAACCACACTTAATCAGGCAGTTTACTTATTACATAATAATAAAGCTTAAAATCCTTTGCACAATTGTCATGAGTGTATCCATTTAGCAGGTACTATAAACATGGGCAATGTCTGGAGTGGAGCTGGGTGCTAATTGCTGCCATTGCCCACCCTGACCAGGGCCTGTTCAGAGTGCCCAGATGGAGGGAGGTTCATATGTCCCTGACTAACTCAAGCATTTCAGGAAAGCATTATATCAGGACACTCTTTTCCGACCAGAGTCATTCCTTACGTTCTTGCACTTTTTCTAACAGCAATGTTGCTATTGATTTTGCCACATCCATGCTAACTTCTGAAATACACGGATACAAAAACTAATAAAGCCAGATGCAACGTTCGAAACCAGTAAGCCTCACTTAATGAACACTTCTAAATGGTGACACTCATATGCTGCTTGTACATTATAGATCAGTTTTCCACATAGAAACGAGATATATACTCCTGTGTGGGGAAAGCAAGCAACGACAAAATATTTCTAAAGTAAGAAAAGGCAAAGAAAAAAAAGTGGAAATCAATCTACATGGACATACATAACTTCCCCTTAAAGCATACGCCGTAACTCCTTCTTTCTGGGAGTTGACGTTCAGTCACACACAAACATTGAAAGGCAAGTGAAAACAAGACCCAGGCACTCATCAGGGATAAGATCTAAAAATAACTACTGGAGCAGGTTGCACATATCAAATATTTCATGCACCAAGAAGAAACTTTGCATATTTTCCTTTTCAAGGAAGAGCAGTCACACCCGCAAAATCTCACTGGGACTTTTGGCGAAGATTTTCACACTTCAGATTTGAGAGATCGGGACTTTAAACAGAACACTGCGTGAATGTAGGATGATAGAAGGGGATCGTTAATTTTTTAATAAACTTTTAATTGTAGAACAGTTTTAATTTACAGAAAAGTTGCTAAGATAGTAGAAAGAGTACCCACACCCATTTCCCCCATTGTTAGTATCTTACATTGTGGTACATTTACCACAACTAATGAATCGATATTGGTACCTTATTATTAACTAAAGCCTACACTGTATTCACATTTCCTTTTCACCTTTTTCTGTTCCAGGATCCCATATTATGTTTACTCATCATGTCTCCTTGGGCTCCTCTAGACTGTGACAGTTTCTCAGACTTTCCTTATTTTTGATGACCTTGGCAGTTTGGAGGAGGACTGGTCGGGTGTTTTGTAGAATGTTCCCCAATTGGGATTTGTCTGATGATTTTCCTCGTGATGAAACTGGGGTCATGGGTTTTGGGGAGGAAAACCTCAGTGATTAAGGGGCCATTCTCATGCTATCATATCAAGGGTACATACTATGAACAGGACTTCTCGCTGCTGATGTTGACCTTGATCACCTGGCTGAGGGTGTTTGTCAGGTCTCTCCCCTGGAGAGTTCCTCTTTCCCCCCCTTTCCATACTGTCCTCTTTGGAAGGAAGCACGTACTTCTCTGCACAGCACACACTTAAGGAGTGGGGAGTAATGCCCCACCTCCTTGAGGGTGAGTGTCTACATAATTGGGGATACTTCTGCACAGGTTTCTCTCTTCTCCCTATTTACTTATTCAATCGTTGATTTACAGCAGTATGGACTCAGGGATATTTGTTATACTTTGGGTTATAATCCAATACTGCTTTATTTTGTTGCTCAAACCGTTCCAGACTTCTTGGCCACTGGAAGCTCTCTTTCAGTTCGCTCCTGTGTCCCTTTGACATTCCTCATTGTTGTGCTTCCTTGGAGCACATCCTTCGACACTTACAAGATGCTCCAGACTCAACTAGTATATTCCCCGTCCCAGTCCTAGAATCGGTCATTTCTCCAAGGAGCCCTGGTTCCTCTCATTACAGCACGCGTGTTAGAAATGAATTAGTAAAGTGTGATAATGGTATGGTCACTTTTAAAAAAATGTATCTTTTCGGTATGCATACTGACCTATTTATACATTAAACGATCTATCAGATTTGCTTCAAAACAACGTGGAAATGGGAGATGAGAGTGGGAGTGTGGATGAAACAACATGGGTTATGAGCTGATAATTATTGGAGCCGGGTGGTGTCCCTTCACTATCCTTATTTTCACATGTACTTGAAATGTACTACAATAAAGCTTTTTTAAAAAGTAGTTGATAGAGCTAATATTTGCTCATTGAGTCAGGTGTTTTACAGGAGCTATCAACAGCGAGCACAACTGTGACCTTCTGTATTTATATTTTTCAATTCCAACTCCAAAGCATGATAAAGGTGGCTCCTAAATAGGAGAGAAAAATATTAGCCTGGCTCAATAAAAATGGAACCACCCAGCAACTGGTTTGCAGACATAAGATATAAATTGTCAGTAGGACATGGGACAGCTTCGTTAAACTTAAGCGTTTACAGCTCACAGTTACATCTTCAAATCCTAGTTAAACACACACACACACACACACACACGCATGCAAAACACCAACAGATTTATTGAAAGCACTCCGTTTGTGTCTCTGACAAATCTTTCAGTATATTCATAAAGATGAGGGATTTTTTTCAATTCTCCTACAACAAGCCCCAAATCTCTGGGCCTAAGTAACTGCCTTTGCCCTGAGAGTCCTCTGGATCGGCCATCTCCCATTACTGTTCAGACACATCTGAGCTGCTCCATGGTGGTGGCGGGGAGCCACGCTGCATTAATGAAGTACAAGCATCAATAAAAATGATTTTCTTGTAAACTGGGAGAGGTACTGGAAACGGCCGTGTTTTTAAGAAGAAAATTTGCTTTTGTGTTTTTTTCCGACAACCAACACCTAAGTATCTATCATGTAGGAGACAGTATGCTAAATCCTGGGAATACAATAATAAATAAAAGTATCAGCCCTGGAAGTGCTCATAGGAAGGAAACTTAGCATTTCTCAAGTGGCGTCTGGCAGCAAACTCGGGAAACAACAGATTGGGGGGCCCAGACAGGAGAGAGCCGTGAGAGGTAGGATGCCTGGGACCAGGTGATGTCAGGGCTGTGGACAATGAGGAGCTGAGGCCAACGCTGGCAGTCACGCTGTCAGGTGCCCGGATGCATCAGTGAAAGTCCAGGAAGGAAGCTGTGGCTACAACGGTAGGGGTGCTTACTGTTTTTCTTGTTAGCATTTCAGAAGTATCTCATTAACTTCTGAATTTTATGTCCCAGACTATAGCCTGTGCTAACTTTGTTTCCTGTGATTCAGAGTGTTCTATGTAGCTTAGTATGTACTCAATCTTGTGAAAGCTCCAAGGGTTCTTTTTTTTTTAATGGTAACATTTTTATTTATTTTATTTTTATATTTATTTTTGGCTGTGTTGGGTCTTCGTTTCTGTGCGAGGGCTTTCTCTAGTTGCGGCGAGTGGGGGCCACTCTTCATCGCGGTGCGCGGGCCTCTCACTGTCGCGGCCTCTCTTGTTGCGGAGCACAGGCTGCAGATGCCCAGGCTCAGTAGTTGTGGCTCACGGGCCCAGCTGCTCCGCGGCATGTGGGATCTTCCCGGACCAGGGCTCGAACCCGTGTCCCCTGCATTGGCAGGCAGATTCTCAACCACTGCGCCACCAGGGAAGCCCTCCAAGGATTCTTAACAGTGAATTCTTTTTTTGAATCTAATGTCTATCAATAATGCCTTTTTAATTATACCAGTATCTGCCCTTTAATTTTGCTTCCTTATGTCAAAGACTAAAAGATACAATAAAGTCTTTTTTTCTCTACTGCAATTTTATTGAATTATGCATATGGACTGTCTGGTTTTGCTTTCTGCTTTTGATTCTGTGTAATTGGTTAAACACAAGTTCATGATCTGTCGTCCCTGTACTTGAACCTCTTACCAGCATAAGGACTCCTGATGCATTGACTGCTTTTTGCCTGTAATTCTACCTTGCTGGGATCAGTAGTATCATTGTGGCCTATTTTTTGTTTATTTGCAGATGAATTTCTGTCCAGTGTTTTATTTTTTAATGTTTAAAGCAAATGACAAGGTAGGTAAAAGCATATAATTGTTAAGATCCACCCTTGAATCTTTTTTAATATGGGCGTTTAATCTATTTATACATGATATTAAATTAAGTTGGTCTTCTGACACATTATGCTTTTTTCTTAGGTTTCGCTCTTTCTGCCTCCCGCTAAATGGCAATGTGGTATTTTCCTTTTATCTTCCACAGTGATGTAAACATGATATGGCCTGTGTTTTTGTATAATTAAACAATGATTATAAAAGCAATACACTGCAGACAAATCAGAAAGATAAGGAAAATGAAATGAAACATACTCAGAATCCTACCTACCCATAGACGCCCTCTGTAAACATGTTTGTATCTATCTTCCCAAATGTCTTCCCAATATGTAAGCACATCTATATACAAACACACAATAGAATCCTCTAGAGATGTCATGCTTCTCCCGGCTACTTCACCTTTGCTGCATTTTATACACTCATCAATTACCCAAATATTTGTGTTTTCTAATGCTGTCTTCCCAGATAGATAGGAAGCAATCTAAGGTAAGGGGTTTCACCTATTTTGTTTAATATGCCGAGCTGCCCGTCATTTAGTGCCTTTCTGGGTGTACTTTCTCCTAACTCAACTTTTTAAAATACATTAAAAGAAAACCACACAACCATTCCCAGCACGTGCTCCTAGCAGGGCTCTTCCCGGCTCAGCTTCCACCTACAGTGCTGTGCCTGCGACCCACAGGTTCGCCTCCATGGATAGCATCAGTCTTCTCCCGCCTCCTTCCCTATGGTTTTGCTGGGGGGTTTGGAACTGATGTCACCGAAGGAAAAAGCAAGAGGTAGAGCTTGGCTAAGCCACGAATGACCGTACCTCATGGGGATCAGGGTATACTGGCAAAAACGAACCACGGGGGGCTTTTTCCGGTATATGTGAGAGAGTTGCTTATATTTATAAGTGCTCCGAGGCTGATCCAGGGAATGGGGAGGGCTCTAGGGTAGGGAGGACGTGCAGCCCAGGGCCCACCTTTGGAATGCAGGGCGGACAGTTTGCTTCCGCTCCCTCGCAATGTGATGTTTCCCCTGTTTTGTCCAGCAGCTTGGATGGAATTGAACCTTTTCAGACAAAGGGATTTATGTCCTTTTCCCCTTATATCTTAAGGCTCTCCCCTCAGTGCTGATAGCACCCCTAAAGCCAGAGAACGTGGCCCTGACACCAGAGTTGCCTCTAGTATAGCAGTGAGAGTGGGCAAGCTCGTCTGAGGATGTGCTCACTGTGGAGAGCTGCTTTCAGGGTTCAACTTCACCAAGCTAAAACAGGGGAAACATCGGGAGTCCTCAACCTCGGAGGACTTATAAAATATAAGCAAGTCCCAGCACCACACTGTAGAAACAGCCCCAGAAACTTAAACACACCTCATTTATTCAGCCAACTGTGACTACAGTTCCTTATGCAGCTTGAAAAAGCAGCACTTTTCCTCCCATCATCACTGTTCCTAGTCATGATGTTTAATTTTTAATTTCTAATATTATTACAGAAGGGCATGGCATTTTCATGCTTATAGAGGGAGTCTGTACGGTCAGGCCACCCAAGATGGCTGTTCTCTTGCTCTCTGTACATCGCCCTGCTGGGCCAGTGCCTGCTTCATCTAATCTTTAGCAAACATCTCCACCTGATAGCTCATCAAAGGGGAGGTGAGGGGCGTGCCCCTCGGCTGGTTTCCCTGGTAACTGATGAGCCAACCTGATGTCAATTTCCACTATAACTGGGAACCTCCCCCTCTCCTGGGGAGCGAAGCTTGCCGCCATGTCCTGCCCGCCGGCCGCCGCACACGGTGGGGTGTTGCTCCAGGACCCTTCAGACAGGTAGGCTCCCCCGTCCACGGAACCATGATGTCTCCGTCGCCGACTCTGGGCCCTTTCTTTGGTCTTGTAGCTGGGCAAGTACAGGCCTTGTAGGCCTGCGGGGTGCAGCCCAATTGGTAGAGCCAGCGGGGAGACCGAGGAGGCTCCTGTGAGCGCCGAGATGTCAGGAAATGAGGACGCGCAACGGAAAGTTGCAGGGGCGTCACCTAGCATGAGGGGCCTGAAAGTTCCAGGGGTGATCCTGAAAGTTGCAGGGGAAATCCCGGGGTGGCCGTCCGCTAGTATGTGGGGCTCTAGGGTGGCTGGCCTTGATGAATGGGGCTGCCAAGACAGTACCGAGGACTCATAGTCACCCCAAGGCCATGGCGGAGATATTGGCGCCATTACGGTGGGAAAACGAAGTGGCCGCAGCTGTGGGCTGGCAGGTGCTTTTTATACCGAGAAAGGCCACGGAGGCTGAGCTAACAGCTGAGGTGAAGGTTAACTTGAACGCTGATTCTTTCTCCTCTGAAAGTGAGGCATGTGCATGTGAGTGACCGACAACGTGTTATTGCCTATTACTGTTGTTTAAACCGAATTGGCTTTTTGGAAACTGAAAAAAAAAAAAAAAAAAAAAATCCCTGAAAATGTCCACGATGGGACTCTTTTGACATTCTAAAGCTGGTTTTTGCATCTGCCCTTAGAGGAAGTTAGCTCTCTAGAAGGAATTGGTATTTCTCTTCCTGTGCCTTTGCGATGTAAATGATCTACCTGGGCTCTCTGGAACTTTAATCACCTTTTATCTTTTTTTTTAAATTGAAGTAGAGTTGATTTACAGTGCTGTGTTAGTTTCAGGTTTACAGCAAAATGATTCAGGTATACATTTATCTGTTCCTTTCCAGATTCTTTTCCATTAATTTATTGCAAGATATTGAATATAGTTCCCTGTGCTATACAGTAGGACCTTGTTGTTTATCTATTTTATACAGAGTAGCTTGTGTCTGCTAATCCCAAACTCCTAATTTATCCCTCCTCCCCACCTTTCCCCTTTGGGACCCATAAGTTTGTTTTCTATGTCTGTGAGTCTGTTCCTTCATTTGAACCTTTTTTTTGGATTCCACATTGAGTGATATCATACGATATGTCTTTCTGTCTTACTTCACCTAGTACGATGATCTCTAGGTCCACTCATGTTGCTGCAGATGGCATTATTTCATTCAAAAAGAGGCCTTTTAAAATTTTAGCAGGAAAACTGTGAGATCTCTGTCTATATATATAAATGTATGTCTCTGCGTACCTTATAAATATGAAGTGTCTGCCTCCAAATGGCATTGCCAAGATTGGTTTGTGGATGAGCTCTGTTTAATTGGCTTAAAAGCAATTAAACGCTTTTGTAAATTCTCAGAAATAAAAAAAAGACTGGCTTGAATGAATTTCAGGTTCATGTGGCCTGGGAAATATTCAGTACTGAATTGGTATCTGGTATTGAAGCTAGCTTAAGCTTGTTGGTTTGATTAACATAGACATGTCTCTAGAATCATCAGTGTTAAGTATAACACTTCTGTTGTACCCAGGTTTACTAGAGATCAAATAACACCTTACTGTATCTGTTGCAAATACGTCAGCAAGGAAAATAACTTGATATGATGAAACTTTAAGTAAACATAAATAAGAGCTTTTAGGTAAACTCTATGGGAATAATTACATTTTGGAAAGGTCTATCTAAAACAGTCTTTCCAGATTTTGGTAACTTGAAACTAAACCAAGTTAAGAGAATTCATCGACTACCTGCGTCATTTCAAACAGGATAAAATATTGGAACATTAATTGCTGGGCAGATCTAAATTTACCTACCTTTGCATTCTTAGGAGAGGAAGACTAGAGCATAAGTTTTCCAATCAGGAAATGCTGGTATGACAGACAGTTCACAATTACTTGCTTCTTGGTTTTTGCTGGTGAATACATGTATGTCTATATGTACCTTTTATAAATATGAAGTGTCTGCCTCCAAATGGCATTGCCAAGATTGGTTTGTGGATGAGCTCTGTTTAATTGGCTTAAAAGCAATTAAACGCTTTTGTAAATTCTCAGAAATAAAAAAAAGACTGGCTTGAATGAATTTCAGGTTCATGTGGCCTGGGAAATATTCAGTACTGAATTGGTATCTGGTATTGAAGCTAGCTTAAGCTTGTTGGTTTGATTAACATAGACATGTCTCTAGAATCATCAGTGTTAAGTATAACACTTCTGTTGTACCCAGGTTTACTAGAGATCAAATAACACCTTACTGTATCTGTTGCAAATACGTCAGCAAGGAAAATAACTTGATATGATGAAACTTTAAGTAAACATAAATAAGAGCTTTTAGGTAAACTCTATGGGAATAATTACATTTTGGAAAGGTCTATCTAAAACAGTCTTTCCAGATTTTGGTAACTTGAAACTAAACCAAGTTAAGAGAATTCATCGACTACCTGCGTCATTTCAAACAGGATAAAATATTGGAACATTAATTGCTGGGCAGATCTAAATTTACCTACCTTTGCATTCTTAGGAGAGGAAGACTAGAGCATAAGTTTTCCAATCAGGAAATGCTGGTATGACAGACAGTTCACAATTACTTGCTTCTTGGTTTTTGCTGGTGATGAAGGTTTTTAAGGGTTGAGATTATCACTGGTCATAATTTTAGTTATTGTGACCAAGTTTCTTTATGGCTTACATTGTAGTCAGATGTTTAACCGTGCCTTTTTAAGTCTTCTGTCATTTATAGGAACTTGTTGTACTCTGATGCTTTTGCAAAAGCATTTCATCTTCAGTATGATCCATAGGAAGGCCCTTTTGACAAGTACAGGTCTCTGATAAATTTTAGATCATACTGCTGAACTGGGTAATATATTATAAAATCCTAATGGAAAACTTGAGGCTTCATAAAAAGTTAATGGATCAGTTACTGAGTGAACTGGTGAATATGGTTATAATTTTTTATGGTTTTTGTCTGGAATATTACTGGTTTTGGTCTGTGTTTTCCAGATACAGGCAAGTCCTTCCCCTCAAGTTAGTTTTGGGTAGAATGGAAACATTTTTCTCTTCTCTCTGCCTGGTCTCTCCAGACACTGGAGACTCTTGGGTTCTGAGCAGCCTTATCAGGTGAATGGGAAAGACTGTCTCCTGGCATGTGCAGGAATCACGATGCTTTAGGGATTCTCTAGAAGAGAGAAATCCACCGAGGTGCAGGCTAATAGCAGGCCTTTGGCATGGCTTTCCTGGCTTTGAGAGGCCTTTTGGGAATTCAGTCTGAGACTACTTCTGAAGAATTCCACCACAGCCAGTTTGGAGGACCCTATGTGGTCAACTGACCAGACTTATTCTGTAAACAAATTTAGTCTTGATTTGGCTGTGTTTCATGGAGATGAGGGTAATTTTAGAGAGGAAAATTTGTTCCAGTGGATGTTAAATTCTAGTTCTGCTAATTGTCTGCATTAATGCAAGTTATTGTGTTGGCCATACTTTTGCCTTGATATTCAGGATGGAGAGAGAACTCTCTCGTGAAGTTGTCACAGAGTGTAACTATTCATGACATGAATCACTGCTTGCTCTAAGTCTTCAAGCGAGTAAAGTCAAACCTGAGGCTTTGACATTAATGGTTGTGGTTATTAAACTTAATTATTATTATTATTTTTTTTTTTTTGCGGTACGCGGGCCTCTCACTGTTGTGGCCTCTCCCGTTGCGGAGCACAGGCTCCGGACGCACAGGCTCAGCGGCCATGGCTCACGGACGAGCCCAGCCGCTCCGCGGCGTGTGGGACCTTCCCGGACCGGGGCACGAACCCATGTCCCCTGCATCGGCAGGCGGACTCTCAAACACTGCACCACCAGGGAAGCCCTAAACTTTATTATATTTTAATATCTAAAAACTGTAAAACATAGTATTTATACAAACACCTGAGGACTGTTCAAGTGGCACAGCATCTTCACACAAACAATTTGAAAGAAGGACAAGTTTAAATAAGAATCTTGTCTTATAACACAAAAGAAATAACATGGACGAAAAAGCCCTTTAAATCATATACGCCCAGTAAATAGCTGCATTTGCTTATAAAGTACACTTGGTTTTCTAAGAAGAAAACGTACAGTCTTACCCCTGGTGAATGTCTTATTGGCATTTATAACAAATGGCTAATACAATTAGCACCATTTCTCATTGCTTATAACATTACACTAAATATTACACAATATAACGATGTAATAAATAAAACAACAATGAACATGTTCCATGTGAAAGTTCTGATTTTTAAAATAAAGTTTAAAATGACAAATCAGAACTGACTGATGTACCTTCCAAAGTTTAGTAGGATGAATGGCTCAGAAAGGATATTAACTAGAAACACTGCACAAGACAGAACTTCCCTGTATGGAAACCCTGAAGTGTGAGCTGAGAGGTACCAGTGATGTCAAACGATGAGCATATGTTTTACAGAATAAAAAAACTCACTATGTAGAGCTGATCTTTACCTCTGTGGAAGTGTAAAGTGCCATTTTAAATTTAAAAAGAAAAGATTTACTTGTGTGTATACTTCAGATACAAAATAAAATATAAATATGAAACAGTACCCATATGAGGAATAAACAGATAATAAAACACATCTTTAAACAACTTGGACATAGGCATCTTCGTGGAGAGATGTGAACAATGAATGCCTAGTTAAATGTTGAAGCTTAGACAAAATAAGGAAGTTTTAAAATAAAACATATTAATTGAAAAGAATATAGTCAGACTCCATCCAACCCACCCTTGTAGTGTAATATCTCTTGCATAAAATGACTATCTACCTTATAATTTTAAAAAACTGGTAAGAACACTTCATGAAATCTTAAAAGGCTGCTTTTTTCTTCTTTAAACAGGGACAGGTAAAACATACAGCGAAATAATAACAGAAAGGAAAGTGATTTATGTGGCTATTCCCTTTCAGGAAACTGATAGAACACGAACAGAACATTGCAGTAACAGACATAAAATAGTTGAGAAAGAGATGATATCTACAGTTGCATCTTCAAATTCTCTTCTAAAGAAAACTCCTCATGGATTTCCTTAGAGAACCCGTCAATCCCTCCCTGACTACTTTCCCCTTTGGGATTTGGCTGTTTTGGTTTTACATATAAACATTAACCAAAATCAAAGGTGTTTCTCTGTTTCCTGCCTGAAGTGTATCTGTAAACTGTGCAATGAAAATAATGAAAAGATACAAAGAACAAACCACCAGTTTGACTATGCTAGTGCTAACATGTCAAATGGCTTCTAAAGAAGCAGACTGGATTTTGGATACACCGTATTTTAAAAGGAACCTTCTACACAACAAAAACTTCTAAGGGCAGAGAAGAGATGGCATTGGTCTCCCCAGAATTAAGTCCAATCTAATCTACACACTTAAAACCGAAGTATCCGTCTTTTGTAAGCCTTTCAATGTAGTGGCACAGCTTCACAGCTGTCCCCAGCTTCAGCCCCATGTACTTCATCATCATGTCACTCTTGAGCAGGAGAAGAGCCTTCCCATCAATGTCCTACAGAGAGAAGGAAATGAAAATAATTCCTAAAGCCTTCATATTTTATCAGAATGCTTATTCCTTTCTATGTAAGAACATGTAACACCAATTAGAGGGCAGCTCATTCCAGATGTATATTCTCTGAATATGCAACTGCTTGATGGAAACTATTAAAAATCTGATTTGTACAGTGAAGCATCACTTAATCATCTGTAAATTTGCTTCAAATTTTAAGAAAAAGGAAATTTAACCTAATATCTTAAAAATGTCCTAAGCATCAAACTACCTAATTTTAAATATCGTGTGCTGAACGAAATACTGCATAGCTGTGACAAAAAGTAAAAACTATGAATGGTAAAAATGAATTTCAGATGGTCACTAACTTTCTTAGAAGGGCTGGGAACATGAGTATGTCAGCTATAAGTGTGCTATACAGTGCTGTCTTAACAGTGAAAGCGAATCAGTTGTCGGACGCTAATTAGATGCTAAAAACTAATTACGGATTTTCTTACCATATTGAAAAGGGTACATCAGATATGTGGGCACTAATTTTATTCATTAGGAAACACTATAAAAAAAATTACTTGATAGTCACAAGGTATCCTCCAAATGTAAAAAAGAACTGACCAAATGATGCTGCTGAAGCATATTATTTGGTTTTCACAAGTTCTGGTTTAAAAATAAAACTGTACTGAATCATATATCACTTGCTGAAGGGACCTGAAATCCCTCACAGTACTGCCTTTGTCAGGTACCATCTATAAATTTTCTACTAAGTAAAACTAGAAATTAAAGAAATTAACCTTAAAATTTAGCCCATGATGTTACTGTGTAAATGGCATAAGGGTGTCAGCATCCCAAATCATCAGTAACCATATAAGGTCAACAGAACTGAGCCAAATGGAATCAGTTGCTGGATTCATCAGGCATCATAACAAGGAAGACACCCTGTCACAGCTGTGGTCACCCCTCCTACTCACGGTCCTGGGGCCCAGCAGGGAGCAGGTGGGGAGGAGGAGCCTTGTAACTGTTGTTAGAAAGGAGAAGACACCTGAGAGTGGCCATGCCGAATCATCTTCTCTTGAGAACTTGAAGACTTGTAGTATTTTAGGTACTCGGGTACCCATTTAAAGCACAGATCCAGCCTCCACCCTTTAAGGCTCTAACTTTGGGCAAAGTAAACTTTCTCACACATGGAAAAATCAGTTGATAGGGTTCCCCCCCCGCCGCCCCCCGCACCATCCACACTAATCAGTATCCAACTGAAGGGCCTGCACAGAGGTCATTCAAAGTCATTACGGCAGGAAAACCAGATCAAAAGATACATTACATGTTGCCTGAAGAGGCGGGGGAGGACGCTTGACATCTGAGGATCTACGTGTTCCAGAAACAGGATCACTTCATCCACAGACCAGGTTGAAGGGTCATCAGGGAAGGTGCGTGTGAAGTCACCCGGGTCATTTCTAACTGGTGAAGTTGGAGCTTCAATGGGGGGAAAAAAGACAAATCAAACTTGACCTGATCATTATCCTGAAAGAAGAGATGTTAGGTAGGGAGGAACTGTCTCATTCCTAGAACCTTGTGTTAAGTACCCCGGCATGGACCCAGGACTCCAAGGTAAAATCCAGGGAAAGCCTAGATAAAGATGACCTGAGGATGGCTACTCAAGAATGTCCCACCTGACCTCCCCCAGACAACAAAAGCAGCTTCGGAAGACACCCTAAAGCTTCAAAGATCATAAAACAGACTGAGCAATCTGGGGCCTCTTGGGCCACAGGCAAAATACAGCAAAAGATCTGTTACTTGGGTTAAATTAGGTTAATCTAAGATAACCTATTGCTCTTACTTTGAGAGAAATTCTTTGAAATACTTGATCTCTGTCCTCTTGGTCTCTCCAGATGAGGTTTATTTTACTAGCTAATTGCAATGCAAATCCCCAGAATTTAGTTTTAGAATTGCTTAAATTTATTCACTTTAACCAGTGAATTTCAATAACCTCCATTATCTTTGAGAACCAAATCAGTTCTTTACTGAATTTCTTCCATGGCTTTAAAATTCATGTCTCTCAAGGCTTAAATGTGTATCTGAATTTTGAAAACAACAAGACTTCTGCTCAGCTAGGTCAGAAGTAACTTTAACATTACACTGAATGCCTCTTTCAAGTTTCACTGCATAGTAATAGATATTTTGGTTTAAGGTTTATGTTTCAAAAAGAAATACGTGAGGCATGCAAAAATGTAGGTGCTCATACCTCAAAGCGTTTTAGGTGTGCTGTTCACTACGTTGTACTGAAATTTCTTCGTGTCCAGACAGGTATTCATTTACTCGGCCAGAGTGCTCGACTCCCTAAAGTTAACATGTGGTAACGGAAGCGGCTTTTTGTAATTTGCCGGACCGTCAACACAAATTTGACCTTTGTTCCTGTGAATTAGCCTAAAGTGTACCTTTTCTCTCCTGTCATCTGGGCTCTGGCCATTTTAGGAGCATTTTAATTATTTACACAGGGCAAGGGTAAAGAAAAACAGAAGATAAAAAAACTCACAATGGGATCATTATGAGTATTAGTGGAGAAGAGGCGTGTCAGCTGACTGGCACAGTGCAGGCACATCATAGACACTCAAGAAGTCTTAGTCATCGTTCTGAGTGCTGCCCCAAACTAGCCCTCAAGATGGGAAACAAACAGCTTCCACAAGCTTGCATCAAGGGTGTTGAGGAATATAGGGTAAATAATGCTACTTGTAACATGTGTCAGTTCATACTCACAGTAGCTGGTCGGGTTGTAGAGAGGTGAGCCAGCATGGCTGAATCTACTATTTTCCAGTGAAGCTGGGTAGACCATCATGTCAGGGTTATGTGCTGGACTGCGTTCGCCCTGGGTCAGCATGGTTGCAGGTTCGGCTGCGGCGGACGGGGTGGCTAAGCAATGACTGCAGGTGCTGTGGGCCGCTGGACTGTGGAAGCAAGGCATGGAGGAGGAGCCCTGCATGGGGCACTTGGGCCCGTAGTACTGCTGGTAGGAATGCGTGAAGACGGAGGGGAGCTTCGGGCTCTGGCTGAGGCCTGGCTCCTGCTTGGGAGACGCCCTGGACTGAAAAGATGTTCCTACAGGGTCGCTCTGGGAATCATTTTCCGGCCTTCGTACTGGCACAGTAGGGCTGTAACTTTCAGGGTAAGAGAATGGAGAGGAAGGCTCCTTCTTCCTCATTTTCTGGTATCTGATCTTTCTAGAAAGCAGGTAACTATAATTTTTATATGCATATCCAAGTGGCTTCTGAAATGACACAAACCCAGCATAAACCAACTGTGAGTGAGTGAAAGAAAAAGGAAATAAATAGTAAATACAGTCATAATTACTTTCCATGGACAACTGCTTTATATTATTAAAGATAAATGCTCTATTTTGATTACATGATTTCTACTCCTCTTCAACCCTACATTTTAATTGCACTTTATATATTATGGTTACAAACATAAAAATACCCGTTGTCATACATTTCTCAAACCTAAACTTCAGCATTTTTCCAGCAGGGGTTTAGTCTCCCATCTGCTGCTACAGCAAGTATACATCAGCCTTGCTCATCTCACAGTTATTAGTTCTCTCTCACTTCTGACTGGCATCTTTAGAAACCAGAGGTTTATTATAGTTGTGAAAATATTTTTATAACACTTACACGATTTTGCCACAATGACTTCACACAGAAACGGTGGATTTTTGTAACCTTTCCATGAATAACATCAAACTTCTTATCCAGGTTTTGAATAGCATCATAGATGACCTATTACAATACAGACTATTAGTAGTTTCTACTTCAAAAGGAAAGGAACATAAAAAATACCATTAAGCCAAAGTCAAAGTTTGAAAGTTTTCAAGCCGTCAGAAATCTCGTTTCCCACTTGATGCCTGGCTGTTGGTGACCCAGAGCCGAGCTGGCTGAGATAAGGCGCCCCAAACCTCCCACTCAACTACTCCATGTCACACAGGCATTTTAAGAAGCTTGAATACTGGGAAGTAAATGTACCACAATTCCTATAAGCCATCACGTTTATGATGGAGTCATTTTACATCAAGGAAGGTGCTATTTTAGGAAAGAAATTTTCAAATCTGCTAAAAGGCCAAAGAGCCTCTTTCCATATAATGATGGTATAAACTAATAGGCAGTGAGGGGTCCACTCTGGGAAGAACAGTGAGCCAAATACAACGGATGTGACCTTTGGCTTCACAGTATTTTAAAGTCATGCAATTAACAATTAACCTTACAAAACCTTTGAGTACGCGGCCCCCGTATGCCAATCAAGTACGTGACTGATAAAATCGGAGAACTCTTGAAATACACAGAAATTTCATTCGGGCGAAAATACACTTAAAAGGCCAGAAGCATTACTTCATTCATTCAAATAAACATTTATTGAAGGCCTACCACCTGTGAGAACTACTTTGCTAGATGCTGGGAATGTGGACATTAAAAAGAAAAAAGAAAGAAAAAGGAAAAAAAAAACAGCTCCTAGCCTAAGGAACTCCCATTTTAGCTGGAGAGAGACGGTCAACAGAGAAAGTGATCAGCAGCCTGGAGCAGTGGGTTTCAGTGCGCTCCGTGGACCAGCAGCATCAACACCATCTACTAGCTTGCTGGAAATGAAAAATCTCCCACCTCAGATCTACTGAACTGGGAACTCTGAGATCGAGGGCAGTGATCTGTGTTTTCACAAGCCCTCTAGGTGATTCTGATGCACGATGAAGCGCGAGACCCACTGGCTCTCAGCCCTGAATAACTAGCACAGGCTCTGGGGGAACCCAAGTAACTTGGGTTCAAGTTACTTAACTTCTCTGTTGTTCAATTTCCTTATAGATAGAATCGGGATGAAAACCTCTCTCAGTTCTGTTGAGGACAAAACAACGTGCTACAGTATTAATATCAACATAATAATAATAGCACATGATGACTGGTCTGAGAGGGCTCAATCATCTATTAGTATTATTGTTGCCACGATACAGATAAGAACAAGAGGCTAAGCGTGCACAGAAGAGCAAGCCCTAAGCCAGGCCGGCAGTCGTGGCGGGATTTGCGAAGGAGGCATCTGCGTTGAGAATGAAAAGACGAGAAGGTGTTCACTAGGTAGAGATGTACAGAGGAGCATACAGGGCGGAAGGAACAGTATATTCTAAAATACCCAACGAATTAGGAGTATGGGATTAACTGATACCAACTACTATACACAAAACAGATAAACAAGGATTTACTGTAGAGCACAGGGAATTATGCCCCAAATCTTATAATAACCTATAATGGAATATAATCAGCAAAAACCCCGAATTACTACGCTCTACACCTGGAACTAACACAATATTATAAATCAGCTATACTTCAATAAAAAAAATTTAAAACACTCAAACAGAAAACAGGAAGTCAAATGTTTAGAAAGTGAACATAAATGACGATCAAAGAGCTGGGTTATGATGGGAAGGAGAGAGAGAGAGAGAGGATGACAGCTCTAGAGGGATGGGAGGCAAAAAGAAGTGGTTTTTTAAACCTGTGGGAGAATGACTATGCTGAGAGTGATGGAGACAGAGGCCGAAGACACAAGAGACAGGGGGATGAAGGGAGGCGTCTGAGCACAGGGAAAGAGGGTCAGATGCAGAAACCAGCAGAGGTGTTAGCCTTACAGAGGAAACACTTTTCCCACTCCAGTGGTCAGGAAGGAGGTCGTCAGAGATGGATCCAGGCAAGTGTGAGGGCTGTGGGGAGAGGAATCAGGACTTGCAGGGGATTTCTGCTCCACGCCCTCCGTTTTCGCCACGAAATAAGAGAACAGGATTGGGATTGTCTGAGGATCACCAGTCCCCAGTGGAGGTCCTCCCCTCTGCTTCCCAGCCTGGACAGGGCTGGGGTTTTACTAAATGGGGTGCTGGGCGAGGATTAAAAAAGAACAGATGGAAGTGCTGCACCGTGCGGTCTAGACTGGTAAGGTGGACAGGGCTGGGGTTTTACTAAATGGGGTGCTGGGCGAGGATTAAAAAAGAACAGATGGAAGTGCTGCACCGTGTGGTCTAGACTGGTAAGGGAAGGCGCTGAAGAAAGGAGGGAGCTAGCACATTAGGGGAAATGGAGAGCATCCCTTAGCTGTGACTTTGGAACCTGGGCATGTCTTAGCAGAAGGCCCTGGCAGAGCAGTGTCAACCCAGTTCATCGTGGATGCTGATGTAAAGCAAGCAGGGGAGAGCACTGCTCAAAAATCAGAACTCCCTACGTCGTCCCTGCATTCCCACTCTCTGTACATCCTTCCCGGGAAGACAAGACATGTTCCCTTTAAGTATTCCACTGCTGTTCTCAATAATGATAAAGACTCCCATAAACATTTTTTACTTTTCAAAGTATGTTCATTGTATTCAAGAAACTTTTTTATATGTTAAGAAACATGTATTTGTTTATAAATGTTCATTGCTTCTAGGGTATGCCACTCACAAAATCCTTGATAATTACATACTTCTATCAATCTCCACCAACATGTCAATTTGGTGACAAATTGTGTTTGTCAAATCACAATTCGTTTGTCAAATCACAAATCAACAAAATCCCCTCAAAACTATGTAAGATAAACTCTTTAAAAAATGGTGGGCTGCCATTTTGTTTCAATTGAGATATCTTGACATGCATTTAGGCACATACTAAGTTTTATCCAAATCAGCCAACTTCCTTTAAAGATTTTGTAGGGGAAATTAATTCAGTATTGAGCAATTTAGATGAAGGAGACATAACTATTATACATTTGATCAGTTAAGGGCTTTTACAAAAGGCTATGAAAACCTCCATATTGCTATTTCAAAACTTTCACCTGAAGATGCTATTCTAACTAGAAATTGTTAAAAAAAATCATCACAATGAGAGCGATAATCATAAGCAATTTGATACAGCAAAATTTCAATTGTACACCTCTTTATATGATATAAAGAGAATTTAAGCTTAATATTTTAGAAAACTACATTTGAGAGACAGAACTTTTTGTACCTGGCAGTGAGTAAGGACATCCAGAACTGTTTTTTGTTGCTCTTCGTTGTAGGATGTGTTAGACATGACACTTGCCTGCTGATATTTTAAAAATTGAGTAGTTAATACTTTACTTCTATGAAAGTCAAACTGAACAGTAAGTGGGAAAAAAACACTATTTAACTTGCTTTTATTTTTCACCAACTTTTCAAAGAGTTTCAGAAATAATCTAAAGCAGAGACAAAATAAAAAACCTCATGTTAATATGAGAATGAAAATGACCACTGCTAATTAAGAAAGGGACTAAGGAGAGAATTTATTATATGAGAAGGACGGGGGTTTAGAGTTTTGAACTGAAAAAATGAGTAAAAACTGCTCTGAATCTTCTACTCTACCAGGAAAAGAGGGAAGTGAAATGGTTAATTGCTCACTGTCTAATGAAGCAGACAAATTCAGGAGAGACTAATATTTTCTTGAGTGTGAGTTTAGTGGAAATCTAGTTTATGAAGAATTTCTCCTTTAAAATGGTTAAGTGTTAATATATTTGGCAAATGGCAATTAACATTACTTACATTATTGAAATATGCAGTATTTGGTTCATATGCATAAAGAACAGTGTTATCATCATCATAAGCAGGGATTCGTGTTCTTATCTAAGGAAAATTTATTAATAAATTAAAAGGAAAGATGTAGAACTTAAGGAAAAACTGAGGACTTCAATTTCACTTTCAAGAAGCTCTAAAAGCCAATTTGTGATATCAAGGGACCTTTGTAAATACTATGACTACAGGAAAAGATGTCCTTGCAAAACTGTTTTCTCATTAACTTAACCACACTTAAGACATAGTTTTCCTCTTGTGTACCTTGGGGTAGAAAGACTATTCTTCTAGTGATTTGGCACCAGAACTGCTGTAAAAGCAAGTATTTCTAACTACAAAGAATCCTGTTCATGGCTTTTGATTTTTAAATAGACCAACAGTACCACTCTGTGGACAAAATAGGAAACACTTAAGCACCTATCTTTTTTTTTTTTTTTTTCCCTGCACTTGTAGGCTTGTGGGATCTTAGTTCCTCCACCAGGGATAGAATCTTGCAGTGTGAAGCACTGAACCACCAGGGAATTCCCCACACCTATGTTTCTTGATAAATTAATATCTAAATCACCTAAAACATATTGGGGGGAATAAAACAGGGCACAAATAAGTAAATAGACATTAAAAAGCCATTACATTTTATTTAATAACTTTACTCTAAGAATGGATTATGAACTATTGGAATAATTTTAAACATACATAGAAGTATGTATGTCTGTTTCAAAAGACAAAATAATGTAGAATTGGGCTATATATTAATACTTATAAAAATATACCATGTTACCTTTGTATAGGGCCTTATGCTTTGCAAAGTGCTTTCACATAATTACGTGAAAAGAGTCAGAAAAAAAAAACGACTCTTGGTAGGTAGTTAAAATTTAAAAACTTGCACACAAATGTTCATAGCAGCTTTATACATCACTGTCCAAAACTCATGAACTGTATATTTACGTCTCTGCATTTCACTGTACAAAATTAAATTCAATTTAGAAAAAAAATAGAACACAACGAAAAGAACAAAGACAGATATTCAATTTGAAATACAAACCACATCGATTTCACTGGAGCAGCTAGACATCTTTTTTGTGCAACCAGAGCAACTCCGCGTTCTCTGAGTTGGGCCTAATTATTTTTAAACTTGCTGGAGGGTTATTTGCAAAACTGCTTGGACACTTAGGACTGGTAAATCTTCAACTCCTGAAAAGCAACGCATAAAAAAGTTACTTCACCCACTTACCTCCTTAATAAACTTAATGTGGATATGTTCTCAGAATACCAACTCAAGTTGAATTGGAGTCCTGGCTGAAATTGAGAGAGCGACAAAATGAGAATTCTTCCATTAGTGATTTAGAATAAACCTTTAAAAACTGAAGGGCTTTATTGCCCACACGTAGGAATAAGAATCCAGATCAAACACAGCTCCAAATTGTGAAGCGGATGCTCCACAACCTAAAGGCTACAGAGTAAGTGCTGGAGACAAATGAACAACAGAGCATGAGTCCTAACTGCTTTTGTTAAGGAGCTCAGAGTCTTTTTACTCAGGGAGGCTGCGGGCCTCCAAATGTCAGTCAGGAGTCTCTTCTGGCTTGGGCCGCCCACCACGGTGTGGCCTGGAAAGACCCCTAAAGACATCGCCTCCTCCCCTACCTGGTGAAAACTGGGTGAGATTACGTCCAAGGTCATTTCAGCGCTAAGATTATGACTGCTTCCGTAGTTAAATGTTATATTAAACCTAAAGGACTGTACGTGAAAAATAAGCCAAAAACTCTTCTAGAATTATGTAGGCTCGGTTATGGTTCTGAGTCATTCATCTCTGCCACCAGGAAGACACTGAGTGCAATGCTGTCATATCATGTCTTGTAGTAGATCTGAACGCTGGCATCACAGTACTGGGAGGGGCGTTCATGAGAGAGCTAGGTTCCCTTTATCCATCCTGAGCCAGGGCAGGAATGAGGCGGAATGAAGGGAAAAGTAACTCTCAAGTTAGACAAATGCAGTCTAATAATGTGGAACAAATTCAAGTTATTAAACACCTCCAATTTGAGCTGTAACTTGAACCAAATTTTACTTTTTTAGACTATGTTTATTTTTTTCTGATTATACAACTAATACAAGTTATGAATACTTAAACTGGTGTTTTCATACGAAGGAAGACTACACAACTCTGAGAATAAACCAACTATTGCTACACACAACGAGGAGGACACATCTCAGGAATCTCAAACCTACAACCTTGAGTAAAAGCCAGACCCAGAAAAGAATGCAGTGTATGAGCTCAAAAAGAGGCAAAAGTAAAAGAAGTCTTTCTAAATTAATACCTTTAGATACACCGCAGTCACTTCAACAACTTCTTCGTTTCCTATCTTGCAAATAGGCCATGATTTATTTAACTCGTCCCAAGTCATGGATATTCAAAAGTGACTCCTCAAGTCTCGCTCTTACAAAGAACACTGCAGAGCAGGCTCCCACCTCTACTTGAACTCACAGAAAGAGAATAGTGAGGTAAAGTTTCCCAACTCTAGGGACCATTTCTTATACTCTGACTGTATTTCTAACAACTTTGTTTTAGAGATTTAAATACATAATTTTTCTTTAAATTTGAACTATACCACAAAGTATAGATAATAGCATCTAACAGATTTTACTGCTTATTCTGTGCCAGGCAATGTTCTAAGCACGTGATGTATGTTAATTCATTTAGCATTCCTGACAACCCTACAGGGCAGGCTCTCTTATCATCCCCATTTTCCTTAAGAGAAAACTGAGGCAAAGAGACGTTAAGTAACTTACCCAGGTCTCACAGTAAGTAGTGCAGTACGACTCCAGAGTCTATGCGCTTTACTTCTTCATTATTAAAATCACCTGGAATCCCTTTTCGACCGAGAACAAAATAAAATCCAAAACTCCTACCATGGCCTACAAGGTCTTTACAGTCAGGTGCCTCCACACTGCTCAGAGGTCACCTCTTATCACTTGTCCCTTTGCTCTAAGCCTAAGATACTTACTAGCTGGCCTCTTATAAACAAAGTTTGCCAACCATTGTTAGAGACTGACAGACAGTTCCCTAATGGCTTAATTACAGTGCTGCTAAAACTCGGCTGTAGACACAGAGGCAGCATACATGGAGTCTCCCAGCAGACGCCCACCTGGTACTTCTCTCTCTCTCCAGAACACTGACAAATCAATGCGACCTTGCACTCTCTGAACCTCTGCGCCTGCCATGTCCTCTGCCCTCAATACCCTGCACCCCACAAGACCGCTGTGCGTAGGAGAAGCAACTCAAAACTTCAAGGCTTCATTCAACTTCCATCTCCACAAAGCAAAGGTGCTAAGTCACCCCATCTGGAAGTGACACTGCTCTTCCAGAGGTACCAGAACACTCACACTTTAATGCTTTTAAAACAATTGTCACATGTTGGCTAGTTACAGGAGAGGCAACATCAAATAGCATTAAGACCTTAGGGTTTGGGTCCCAGCTCCTGCACTTACTAGCTCTGTAAATCTGTAAAATGGGGATAATAGTACAAACCTTATAGAGTTATGAGGATTATGTGAATTAATATATGTCAAGTGCTTAGAACAATGACTGGCATAGCAAAGGCACGCACTCTTGGCTACTACTATTTTATTATTTGGGTAGTCCCCACATCCTCCCAATGAATCTGTTTGTCATGGAGCACATGGACTGCAAATTCTCAGCATCATAACATGTAATTATCACTCACATTGCACCCTTCGCTGCAGATATAGCAACCGTTTCCCTTAAATAAATTTTAAGTAGCAAGGCATTGTGCAAAGAACTGGGCTTTAAGAAATACCTGAATCTGAATCTCAATAGCAAAATTTGCTATTTTGCTTTAGGCAGGGATTTAACCCCTCTGTGTCTCTATTTCTTAACCTGGAAAGTTGGAATAATAAGCTACTTCACAGGGCTGTGTTAAGACCAAATGACAGTTAAGCACTCAGCATCATGTCTAGTTCCCAGCAGGCAAAGCGTAAGTTTTAGTTCCCCTTCACTTCTTCCCGCAAGGTAAGCAAAGTTTCTGCAACATTTTCTTAGAGCCCAACTATGACTAGATTATGCGAAATTAATATAATTCGTTGTATTCAAAATCCTGCAAAAGAAGTTTACTTAGGGTGAAGCTCATTTTACATTTCACCACAGGAAGTCTAGACTCTTGAAAACCTAAGAACAGGAAACCATCTGGTTTTTAAAAAGACACATTTTAGACATTAAAGACATTTTTCAAAAGTCACTTGAGGATTCTGCTCCCAGGGTGTAAGGCATTCACTTGCCATCAACTTATCACGACGATGAGGGATGAAAACAGCGTTTCACCCAAAAACCACTGCAAGGAATACTCGGCAACCCAGGGCAGATTGCAATAGCCAGACCCCTCCACATTTTTTTTTTTTTAAACAAGACCGTGTCAATACACTGATCACGTTCTAAAAATCCTGTCAGGACTCTCAAAAGCAGCCCTTCTGCTGGCCGTATCCAACTTCAGCGGCTACAAAGTCGGCCAGACGGGGTGGGGGATAATGCCGTCCAAACTATCCCCATTACCTATCAGGGAATCGAGCCCATGCCCTGCTTTATAAAACACCGTGCAGAAAAGTTGCTCATTAAATCACGATTTGTAAACATTAGGCCAGTTAAAACTCTAGAGCAGTCCGACTTCAGGGAGAGCCAGGTAAAGGGGGGGAAGCGATCCCCAAGAGACGAAGATATCAAACTACCGGGCTCAATCCACATCTTTACTTTGTTTAGCCTCGCGTACGTATTTACAACAGTTAGGCTGCACTGTCTTCGATCAATCACGGTTACCATCAAAGCCTCAGAATCAACGTTTGCATCTCAAAAAATGTTACAACGGACCAACTCCCTAGTTAATAGATTTTTCCAAACTCAAAATTCTAACAAGTCTGAGAGCCTTGGTCGTTCGTCGCCCCCTCACCCAGCAAGGAAGAGAAAGGATGAAAAAGAATCAGCTCTTAGAAAGTCGGCACAAAGTACTCAGTAAGCGGCCACATCTCAAGCGCCTACGCGCTGGCATCCCGGGAGAGGCGGTGGGAATCACCTCGAATCATCCCAAACCGCAGCGCGGCTGAAATTCCCGAGTAGACTCGGTCTTTCCGAAAAGGCAAACCCCCCTCCCCCGCCACCCCGCTCCAGAGCCCCACAGCCGTGAAGTAAAATCGCTCCTCACCTGCTTCAGGCGCACACCTCAGACAAAGTTCAAAGGGAAGAAAAAGTCCCACTTGATAGACCTTTGCAGGCGCCAGAGCCCGCCAAATCGGCCTCCGGAGGGCGCGGGAAGCAAGCAGCAATGGCGCCTCTTCCCGGCGGCGACCGATGTAACGACTATCACCACTCGACGCCTGTAACGTTCCTCGCGCCGGAAATAGGGCCCGCCCACGTGACGCGCCGGCCCGAAACTCCACGGAAGCTGAGGCGGAACACTCGTACCGGTGAGCACCCGAGTACTTAGATTCCCACGCGCGCAGCCGGCCGTTGACCAATCAGCGGCCGCTACAAGGCACGCCTGGGCCGTCAGCCGACCAATCCAGCGGACCTCTGAGCCGTCGCAGGGGAGCGGGCGTTGCTAGAGCTGCTGCTAAGGGGAGAGGCTTTGGTTACCTCAGCGCGGCCGCGGTTCCGGTCTCCGAGCCCCTGCAGCTCGGCGTTCGTTCGCGGGGGCTGGTGGGATCGGAAACCTGTGCTAGACTGAAAACACGAGCCTCTCAGGCTGAGAGCAGTTTAGTGCGGCTGCGCAGGAGCGCCGGCGCGCGCGACTCTTACTGTGGCGTAGCGGGTTTCAGGAGGCGGCTCCCGGGGGTGAGGCGTTTAGGTGCGTGGCTTCCCCGCTCTCGTTGGTTAGTTCTTTGGAGCCTTTTTTTTTTTTTTTTTTTTTAATGTAATTCCCCCCCTTTCCCTCCTCCCTCTCCGTTCCTCTGTGACGCACCACAGACGTCGACATTAACTCAATCCTAGGCGTGCACGTCAGTGCTGGAATTCGAAGGGGGAGGGAGCGGGGCTTTAGCAATTGTGGTTTGGTACATACCGGGAAAAGTTATTTTAAAAAGTTGTTATCTCTCCACAGGGTGAGGTAACACAGACCTTGGAGCCAGATTTGCTGGGTTTGTACCCCAGCCCCAACAGTTAAGCGCTCTATGGCTTTGGGCAACTCAGGTAAATGGCTCTGTGCTTCAGTTTCCCCATCCGTAAAGTGGGCACAACGTAGGGGGGAGGTGCTTCATGAGTTAGAGTAGGCAAAGCACTTAGAACAGTATCTGGCACATAAATTTGCGTAATAAAGGGTACATGACATTACTTAGTGGCACATCGAGGTTGCTCATCTCAGGAAGGAGGCACAGTCTGAGTAATTATCAGAAGCAAAGCAGGTAACTTTAAAGTAAAGCCATAAATATTTTCCTGGCCTGGAGAGGTACAGGAAACTATATTGGACTTTGGAAATGTATTCTTTCTTCTCTCAAATACAAAGCAAGATTGGAGCCGGTTACAGAGACAGTATTCATTATTATCATTATTATTTTGCTCATACTTTTGCCATAGTTCCCCTCCCATATGTCCAGTCCCCTGTAAAACACTTGCCACTTGCCGTTTGTGAAACCCCAGGAGTGCAATTACATAGCAGTGAAGAGAGCAGCCAGTTGTTTAATTGCAGTCACGTTTATTTGCAGTTTCTATACACACTTTCTAGGTAATCAAACTTTTCTGGTACATTTTTTTTGAGAGGGGTTCACAATGAAACTGTCACCATTTTTACTAAAAATAAATACAAGACTTGAAGTGTTGCACAGCTCTAAAATATACAAAGGCTTGAATTGAATGTAAACGTTGAAAACATCTTATAAAAGAAACCGTTTTTGCAACGATTTAAAAAGTTCATATTTACAAATATTACAAAAATACAAAATGGAGGCAAGTCCATAAACCATTGTCTTTCGGCCGGCATGAACTGGTTCTAGTACCAAAAGAGTTACACTGTAACCTTCCTCATAGTTGTAAATCTTTGTCATGATCTAGTTCTTTCAGTCTGCCACCACTGCAGCAAATGTACTCACTGAACTTTGGCAAGAGCAAACTTGTGTTTTGTTTGCTGCAACTAGTCCATGTCCTCTACTTAGCCAAAAAAAATCAAAAAATCAGGAAAAAAAATTTCCCCCACACAACATAGACATGTTATATAAACACAAAAGAAGAAAAAATTAGCATCAGTGCAAACAACAGAAGAAAAGTTTGGGTTGGTGTTCCTCACAATACCTAATGTGTGTACCCTGCTTTAAGACGGCAGTGATGTTGAAGACAGCCTTCTAAATCTTGGTCTTATGTGCTATGTGATAAAGCCATGTAAGATTACTAAGGAATTTCTTGCCTGTTTTTTTTTAAAAACTCAGTTTGTTACTCAATACTCTTTTGCACAGTGAATTTTAAATCTATCTTTATCTGGGTTTTTTTTTTAAATCTATGAAATATAAAATAGAGAAACTCTGCTATAGATTTTTAGAGTAAACAAAATAAGTAAAACTATATTCTCAGGGTTAGTTCTGTGATCATTACATATAGACGGTATCTTATTGCCTCACAATTCAAGTCAATATGTATTTTAAAATATATATAGTACCATTACTTAAATTAATGTCAATAATAAGGTGACATATTTGTTAAAGCCAATTTGTGCGTTTTCTGTTCAAGATTTAGAATCACTTTTAAAGCCTACATACCTTTCTTTACGCTTAAAAAACCCCTAACTACACAAAAGCCGTACTGCAAACGAGCTGCTTTTATGAAAATTACAAAAGATCACCTATTGTGACTGGAAATGACTCTTTTTTATTGCATTTGTCTAAAAACCTTACTTTTAAAAGTTTGCCAAGTGTACTTTTCAGAGTATGAGAAAACGTTATTCATGTTCCCATGTGGTGTCAAACCATGCTGGTTTTCTTAACTAATGGGTTCCAGTGAGAAATGATGGTCCATTTTTTTTCAAATCCCCAAACATTTTTCTTTTAGTAAAAAGTATAACACTTCGTAAATGTTCAAATGTACGTTTTACCAGGTAGCTTATCTATCCCTGCACAAGCTCACACACACACACACACACACACACACACATTCCCTCCTCCACCCCGCCACCCCCAGCACCCATTTTACATACAAGGATGACAAGAAATTAAGAAACACAATTTGATAGTGAAAACAAATAGAATAAACCAGACATTTTTTTTTCTTTCCAAAGAAACAGACAAAAACCCAACAGCAATCAGATTCTGTAATTCTCACTCTGTAACATCTTAAAAAGTGTTTCTATTGAAAGATAGCATCTTCTTAGACCAGGCTTTCTCCTTCATATTGCATGAATTAAACCAAAACCACAAACCCCCTTTCACACATCCTACTTTCCCAAATACCACTTGCATAAGCTTAAAGCCAGCTGCTTATCAATTTCTTGGTAACTCTGGTATGTTCTATCACTCTAATCACATTCTATTCTTTTATAGGCCGTATTCCTTCTTAGTTCTCTACTTTCTACCTTCTTCCATTCAAAACATTCCAAGTACATAGCTGCTTATATTTCCGACATATCATTTCAAACATTAGTATCAGTTCATGTCAAAATCACAGGTGTAAAACCCATTTGCAGATTTCAACTTGTAACTACATTTTTTTTCCGTTTTAAGACAAGAAAATTCAAGTAATTTCAAGTAATTCAGCTTGTTTCCCTGCCTTCATTTTATCAGAGCACTTGCCCTGACATTTCCTTTCCCACCCACCACCCTCCCCA
>NC_041234.1:2026979-2053979 GCF_002837175.3 Physeter macrocephalus | reverse complement strand
TTATATTAAACCTAAAGGACTGTACGTGAAAAATAAGCCAAAAACTCTTCTAGAATTATGTAGGCTCGGTTATGGTTCTGAGTCATTCATCTCTGCCACCAGGAAGACACTGAGTGCAATGCTGTCATATCACGTCTTGTAGTAGATCTGAACACTGGCATCACAGTACTGGGAGGGGCGTTCATGAGAGAGCTAGGTTCCCTTTATCCATCCTGAGCCAGGGCAGGAATGAGGCGGAATGAAGGGAAAAGTAACTCTCAAGTTAGACAAATGCAGTCTAATAATGTGGAACAAATTCAAGTTATTAAACACCTCCAATTTGAGCTGTAACTTGAACCAAATTTTACTTTTTTAGACTATGTTTATTTTTTTCTGATTATACAACTAATACAAGTTATGAATACTTAAACTGGTGTTTTCATACGAAGGAAGACTACACAACTCTGAGAATAAACCAACTATTGCTACACACAACGAGGAGGACACATCTCAGGAATCTCAAACCTACAACCTTGAGTAAAAGCCAGACCCAGAAAAGAATGCAGTGTATGAGCTCAAAAAGAGGCAAAAGTAAAAGAAGTCTTTCTAAATTAATACCTTTAGATACACCGCAGTCACTTCAACAACTTCTTCGTTTCCTATCTTGCAAATAGGCCATGATTTATTTAACTCGTCCCAAGTCATGGATATTCAAAAGTGACTCCTCAAGTCTCGCTCTTACAAAGAACACTGCAGAGCAGGCTCCCACCTCTACTTGAACTCACAGAAAGAGAATAGTGAGGTAAAGTTTCCCAACTCTAGGGACCATTTCTTATACTCTGACTGTATTTCTAACAACTTTGTTTTAGAGATTTAAATACATAATTTTTCTTTAAATTTGAACTATACCACAAAGTATAGATAATAGCATCTAACAGATTTTACTGCTTATTCTGTGCCAGGCAATGTTCTAAGCACGTGATGTATGTTAATTCATTTAGCATTCCTGACAACCCTACAGGGCAGGCTCTCTTATCATCCCCATTTTCCTTAAGAGAAAACTGAGGCAAAGAGACGTTAAGTAACTTACCCAGGTCTCACAGTAAGTAGTGCAGTACGACTCCAGAGTCTATGCGCTTTACTTCTTCATTATTAAAATCACCTGGAATCCCCTTTCGACCGAGAACAAAATAAAATCCAAAACTCCTACCATGGCCTACAAGGTCTTTACAGTCAGGTGCCTCCACACTGCTCAGAGGTCACCTCTTATCACTTGTCCCTTTGCTCTAAGCCTAAGATACTTACTAGCTGGCCTCTTATAAACAAAGTTTGCCAACCATTGTTAGAGACTGACAGACAGTTCCCTAATGGCTTAATTACAGTGCTGCTAAAACTCGGCTGTAGACACAGAGGCAGCATACATGGAGTCTCCCAGCAGACGCCCACCTGGTACTTCTCTCTCTCTCCAGAACACTGACAAATCAATGCGACCTTGCACTCTCTGAACCTCTGCGCCTGCCATGTCCTCTGCCCTCAATACCCTGCACCCCACAAGACCGCTGTGCGTAGGAGAAGCAACTCAAAACTTCAAGGCTTCATTCAACTTCCATCTCCACAAAGCAAAGGTGCTAAGTCACCCCATCTGGAAGTGACACTGCTCTTCCAGAGGTACCAGAACACTCACACTTTAATGCTTTTAAAACAATTGTCACATGTTGGCTAGTTACAGGAGAGGCAACATCAAATAGCATTAAGACCTTAGGGTTTGGGTCCCAGCTCCTGCACTTACTAGCTCTGTAAATCTGTAAAATGGGGATAATAGTACAAACCTTATAGAGTTATGAGGATTATGTGAATTAATATATGTCAAGTGCTTAGAACAATGACTGGCATAGCAAAGGCACGCACTCTTGGCTACTACTATTTTATTATTTGGGTAGTCCCCACATCCTCCCAGTGAATCTGTTTGTCATGGAGCACATGGACTGCAAATTCTCAGCATCATAACATGTAATTATCACTCACATTGCACCCTTCGCTGCAGATATAGCAACCGTTTCCCTTAAATAAATTTTAAGTAGCAAGGCATTGTGCAAAGAACTGGGCTTTAAGAAATACCTGAATCTGAATCTCAATAGCAAAATTTGCTATTTTGCTTTAGGCAGGGATTTAACCCCTCTGTGTCTCTATTTCTTAACCTGGAAAGTTGGAATAATAAGCTACTTCACAGGGCTGTGTTAAGACCAAATGACAGTTAAGCACTCAGCATCATGTCTAGTTCCCAGCAGGCAAAGCGTAAGTTTTAGTTCCCCTTCACTTCTTCCCGCAAGGTAAGCAAAGTTTCTGCAACATTTTCTTAGAGCCCAACTATGACTAGATTATGCGAAATTAATATAATTCGTTGTATTCAAAATCCTGCAAAAGAAGTTTACTTAGGGTGAAGCTCATTTTACATTTCACCACAGGAAGTCTAGACTCTTGAAAACCTAAGAACAGGAAACCATCTGGTTTTTAAAAAGACACATTTTAGACATTAAAGACATTTTTCAAAAGTCACTTGAGGATTCTGCTCCCAGGGTGTAAGGCATTCACTTGCCATCAACTTATCACGACGATGAGGGATGAAAACAGCGTTTCACCCAAAAACCACTGCAAGGAATACTCGGCAACCCAGGGCAGATTGCAATAGCCAGACCCCTCCACATTTTTTTTTTTTTAAACAAGACCGTGTCAATACACTGATCACGTTCTAAAAATCCTGTCAGGACTCTCAAAAGCAGCCCTTCTGCTGGCCGTATCCAACTTCAGCGGCTACAAAGTCGGCCAGACGGGGTGGGGGATAATGCCGTCCAAACTATCCCCATTACCTATCAGGGAATCGAGCCCATGCCCTGCTTTATAAAACACCGTGCAGAAAAGTTGCTCATTAAATCACGATTTGTAAACATTAGGCCAGTTAAAACTCTAGAGCAGTCCGACTTCAGGGAGAGCCAGGTAAAGGGGGGGAAGCGATCCCCAAGAGACGAAGATATCAAACTACCGGGCTCAATCCACATCTTTACTTTGTTTAGCCTCGCGTACGTATTTACAACAGTTAGGCTGCACTGTCTTCGATCAATCACGGTTACCATCAAAGCCTCAGAATCAACGTTTGCATCTCAAAAAATGTTACAACGGACCAACTCCCTAGTTAATAGATTTTTCCAAACTCAAAATTCTAACAAGTCTGAGAGCCTTGGTCGTTCGTCGCCCCCTCACCCAGCAAGGAAGAGAAAGGATGAAAAAGAATCAGCTCTTAGAAAGTCGGCACAAAGTACTCAGTAAGCGGCCACATCTCAAGCGCCTACGCGCTGGCATCCCGGGAGAGGCGGTGGGAATCACCTCGAATCATCCCAAACCGCAGCGCGGCTGAAATTCCCGAGTAGACTCGGTCTTTCCGAAAAGGCAAACCCCCCTCCCCCGCCACCCCGCTCCAGAGCCCCACAGCCGTGAAGTAAAATCGCTCCTCACCTGCTTCAGGCGCACACCTCAGACAAAGTTCAAAGGGAAGAAAAAGTCCCACTTGATAGACCTTTGCAGGCGCCAGAGCCCGCCAAATCGGCCTCCGGAGGGCGCGGGAAGCAAGCAGCAATGGCGCCTCTTCCCGGCGGCGACCGATGTAACGACTATCACCACTCGACGCCTGTAACGTTCCTCGCGCCGGAAATAGGGCCCGCCCACGTGACGCGCCGGCCCGAAACTCCACGGAAGCTGAGGCGGAACACTCGTACCGGTGAGCACCCGAGTACTTAGATTCCCACGCGCGCAGCCGGCCGCTGACCAATCAGCGGCCGCTACAAGGCACGCCTGGGCCGTCAGCCGACCAATCCAGCGGACCTCTGAGCCGTCGCAGGGGAGCGGGCGTTGCTAGAGCTGCTGCTAAGGGGAGAGGCTTTGGTTACCTCAGCGCGGCCGCGGTTCCGGTCTCCGAGCCCCTGCAGCTCGGCGTTCGTTCGCGGGGGCTGGTGGGATCGGAAACCTGTGCTAGACTGAAAACACGAGCCTCTCAGGCTGAGAGCAGTTTAGTGCGGCTGCGCAGGAGCGCCGGCGCGCGCGACTCTTACTGTGGCGTAGCGGGTTTCAGGAGGCGGCTCCCGGGGGTGAGGCGTTTAGGTGCGTGGCTTCCCCGCTCTCGTTGGTTAGTTCTTTGGAGCTTTTTTTTTTTTTTTTTTTTTTTTAATGTAATTCCCCCCCTTTCCCTCCTCCCTCTCCGTTCCTCTGTGACGCACCACAGACGTCGACATTAACTCAATCCTAGGCGTGCACGTCAGTGCTGGAATTCGAAGGGGGAGGGAGCGGGGCTTTAGCAATTGTGGTTTGGTACATACCGGGAAAAGTTATTTTAAAAAGTTGTTATCTCTCCACAGGGTGAGGTAACACAGACCTTGGAGCCAGATTTGCTGGGTTTGTACCCCAGCCCCAACAGTTAAGCGCTCTATGGCTTTGGGCAACTCAGGTAAATGGCTCTGTGCTTCAGTTTCCCCATCCGTAAAGTGGGCACAACGTAGGGGGGAGGTGCTTCATGAGTTAGAGTAGGCAAAGCACTTAGAACAGTATCTGGCACATAAATTTGCGTAATAAAGGGTACATGACATTACTTAGTGGCACATCGAGGTTGCTCATCTCAGGAAGGAGGCACAGTCTGAGTAATTATCAGAAGCAAAGCAGGTAACTTTAAAGTAAAGCCATAAATATTTTCCTGGCCTGGAGAGGTACAGGAAACTATATTGGACTTTGGAAATGTATTCTTTCTTCTCTCAAATACAAAGCAAGATTGGAGCCGGTTACAGAGACAGTATTCATTATTATCATTATTATTTTGCTCATACTTTTGCCATAGTTCCCCTCCCATATGTCCAGTCCCCTGTAAAACACTTGCCACTTGCCGTTTGTGAAACCCCAGGAGTGCAATTACATAGCAGTGAAGAGAGCAGCCAGTTGTTTAATTGCAGTCACGTTTATTTGCAGTTTCTATACACACTTTCTAGGTAATCAAACTTTTCTGGTACATTTTTTTTGAGAGGGGTTCACAATGAAACTGTCACCATTTTTACTAAAAATAAATACAAGACTTGAAGTGTTGCACAGCTCTAAAATATACAAAGGCTTGAATTGAATGTAAACGTTGAAAACATCTTATAAAAGAAACCGTTTTTGCAACGATTTAAAAAGTTCATATTTACAAATATTACAAAAATACAAAATGGAGGCAAGTCCATAAACCATTGTCTTTCGGCCGGCATGAACTGGTTCTAGTACCAAAAGAGTTACACTGTAACCTTCCTCATAGTTGTAAATCTTTGTCATGATCTAGTTCTTTCAGTCTGCCACCACTGCAGCAAATGTACTCACTGAACTTTGGCAAGAGCAAACTTGTGTTTTGTTTGCTGCAACTAGTCCATGTCCTCTACTTAGCCAAAAAAAATCAAAAAATCAGGAAAAAAAATTTCCCCCACACAACATAGACATGTTATATAAACACAAAAGAAGAAAAAATTAGCATCAGTGCAAACAACAGAAGAAAAGTTTGGGTTGGTGTTCCTCACAATACCTAATGTGTGTACCCTGCTTTAAGACGGCAGTGATGTTGAAGACAGCCTTCTAAATCTTGGTCTTATGTGCTATGTGATAAAGCCATGTAAGATTACTAAGGAATTTCTTGCCTTTTTTTTTTTAAAAACTCAGTTTGTTACTCAATACTCTTTTGCACAGTGAATTTTAAATCTATCTTTATCTGGGTTTTTTTTTTAAATCTATGAAATATAAAATAGAGAAACTCTGCTATAGATTTTTAGAGTAAACAAAATAAGTAAAACTATATTCTCAGGGTTAGTTCTGTGATCATTACATATAGACGGTATCTTATTGCCTCACAATTCAAGTCAATATGTATTTTAAAATATATATAGTACCATTACTTAAATTAATGTCAATAATAAGGTGACATATTTGTTAAAGCCAATTTGTGCGTTTTCTGTTCAAGATTTAGAATCACTTTTAAAGCCTACATACCTTTCTTTACGCTTAAAAAACCCCTAACTACACAAAAGCCGTACTGCAAACGAGCTGCTTTTATGAAAATTACAAAAGATCACCTATTGTGACTGGAAATGACTCTTTTTTATTGCATTTGTCTAAAAACCTTACTTTTAAAAGTTTGCCAAGTGTACTTTTCAGAGTATGAGAAAACGTTATTCATGTTCCCATGTGGTGTCAAACCATGCTGGTTTTCTTAACTAATGGGTTCCAGTGAGAAATGATGGTCCATTTTTTTTCAAATCCCCAAACATTTTTCTTTTAGTAAAAAGTATAACACTTCGTAAATGTTCAAATGTACGTTTTACCAGGTAGCTTATCTATCCCTGCACAAGCTCACACACACACACACACACACACACACATTCTCCCTCCTCCACCCCGCCACCCCCAGCACCCATTTTACATACAAGGATGACAAGAAATTAAGAAACACAATTTGATAGTGAAAACAAATAGAATAAACCAGACATTTTTTTTTCTTTCCAAAGAAACAGACAAAAACCCAACAGCAATCAGATTCTGTAATTCTCACTCTGTAACATCTTAAAAAGTGTTTCTATTGAAAGATAGCATCTTCTTAGACCAGGCTTTCTCCTTCATATTGCATGAATTAAACCAAAACCACAAACCCCCTTTCACACATCCTACTTTCCCAAATACCACTTGCATAAGCTTAAAGCCAGCTGCTTATCAATTTCTTGGTAACTCTGGTATGTTCTATCACTCTAATCACATTCTATTCTTTTATAGGCCGTATTCCTTCTTAGTTCTCTACTTTCTACCTTCTTCCATTCAAAACATTCCAAGTACATAGCTGCTTATATTTCCGACATATCATTTCAAACATTAGTATCAGTTCATGTCAAAATCACAGGTGTAAAACCCATTTGCAGATTTCAACTTGTAACTACATTTTTTTTCCGTTTTAAGACAAGAAAATTCAAGTAATTTCAAGTAATTCAGCTTGTTTCCCTGCCTTCATTTTATCAGAGCACTTGCCCTGACATTTCCTTTCCCACCCACCACCCTCCCCATTTGCCATCAAGCAGATAGAGTAAAATCAGACAAAAACTCAGTTATATGTAGCATTGTGAACCAGAGCTGCTCCCCATTCCCAATTTAACAGTGAATATAAATAATGCATATACACATACGTATTTCCCAACTACGTTGTTCACAGTGTCATTTCTGTTAATTTTTAGGTAGCATGAATCTCAACAGCACAGAGAGAAAGCTTCACTGAAAACTCATTGCAGGTACTTACTGATAAATCCACAGCTCTGTGGCATGCTTATGTTTTATTTTCGTTCGTTAAAGGACCTGGAGCTAATTGCTAAACTGTTTAAGGAGTGTAAAGATTATAGTCCTCAGATTAGGACTGTTTATGTCCCCAGTAGTGTAATATAAAACATAACCTAAAATTAACTACTGTTTTCCCTACTCATTCTCTTTAAAGCAATCCACTGAAAAATTGAAGTTTAAAGGACACTGTCAAGTGCTGTTGTTCAGGGCTTTATGTTGAGAATGATGATTTCTCTCACTGATTTTTTTTTTTACAAAAAATCAAAAGCATGCTTTTCATTCTGTCCAGATTACCACATGGCAAATCACAGCCACGTGTTACCAGTAGTTTGGTGCTGCAGTTTGTCACAAAAATGGTTAAGTCTGAATTCATTATTTTAAATTAATCACATTTCACTATATGACCTCGAGATTTCCTTTATTTCATCAGTTTAAAATTCATATTTTGAGGTTTATCACTCAGAAATCATATTGGTGGACATTTAAATATGGTATTTGATACGAAAATGGTATTCACAGAATACAGTTATTACACTTTATTTGTTGTGTTCTATAAGCAGTTGGTGTGGTAGATAATTGGCCACATGTCCACTCGTCATCCATAAATCTATTTACACATTTTTATCAAAAATATGGTATTTACATGTGTGTAGTTCTTCTAAATTTTGCTTTAGTTCATTTTAATGTAAAAATATACCAGACCTCCAGAGTATTTCATCTTCTTAAGAATTATGACAGTGAGGGCTTTGTTTTCTGAATAGGCAGCTCTGGGAAAACTTTTTCTAGGTTTCATGAAAAGCAGACATTTCCAAATTCTCTATTATCAAAAGGAATGAGATTGGGTAAATCAAACTACCCTAAAGAAACATATGAAAGACAGTGCAGCTACTTAAAAATATGGACAATAATCAAGAAAGACCAAACCACCTTCCGTTTCCCCAGCAAATATTTAGCAACTCATTGGTAAGCGTGATGGTACCCCACCATGTGCTGACTTCTCCCCACTCTTCCGTTCTGTTCCTCCATCCTCATATGACTAAGGTTTTGGCCTTTGACAGCCAGCCTGGCATGGACCACCTATGTTGAGCTCTGGGAGGATCGGTCATCATGTGGGCTCCCATCGGAATTTTCTGTCTCGCCTTCGGAGATGGCCTGCATGGGCGCGTTGTACAGCCTGCAACGGACGCTGTAGCGGCTGCTGCTGGCCGCAGGGGGCGCCCGGGAACGTCCAACCCTTGCCGATGCCGGGGTGGCAAAGTTCTTTGAGGAGAACCCTTCTGCATTAACCCGTGGGGAGCATGGAGAGAGGGGGGACAGCGCTTCAGTTCCCGGTGCCCCCTGATGGGCCTCATGGGTGCTTTGGGGGGACTCGGCTGTGAGTTCCCCAGGAGGTTTGGGCAGGATGGGACTCTTCAGGATCTCAGTAGCAGACATACGGTAACTGGAATCTGAGCGACTGCCTTTCTTGAGGAGTAATAGCTTAAACTCTTCATTCGATGTGTTGGACTTTTTGGCATTTCGGTAGATGAGGCCAGGAGACCTCTGGCTGTTTGGGGTGGTCACATTGCTGTTGGTTGAGGTGACAGAACCAGCACTGTTGCTGCTACTGCTGCCCAGGGAAGCTCTAGATTTACTTCGAACAGACATGTCCCCAGAATCTTTTCTTCCAAGTACTTTTCTCTTGGACCTTTTAAGAAAAGGAACAATCTCAGTCCACATACACTTTAATGAAACTAAAAGTGTTACGTCACACTCGGGCATCTCCTCAAAGAGCAGTTTGTTGTACCCTGTCTGATGGGATACTAAGCATTAGGGCTGTAGGGGTGAGAATTAAGATATGTTGTTTGCCCTCGTAGCACTCACAGCCTGAAGGAAATTCTCCAATAACCAGTGGACATGAATTAAGTTTTGGAAATGACCGTTTCAAGTAATGACTAATGTGGAGGCTAGAGGTTCTAGGGGAGGACTTACTGGGAAGTTTCACAAGAGTACAAGACAATACTGCTCTGTGACTCTTGGTTAGAGTGTAGGTGGTGAAGGACTGTCACTTTTATTCAACCTGTCTCTGCAATACAGATGAAATCCTCTGATACCTGGGATTGGCTTCCAGTGAATACGAGGAGAGCAAAGTGGAAGGAGGTATGGATGGGACAGGACTGGCCATAGGCTGACGGTTGATAGGCTTGGGTGATGGATATGTCTGTGAGTGTGTTTGGCTGGGGGTGGGGGCAGGCAGTGGTGCATTATACTATCCTGTCTACTCTTAAAATTCCTCCATATAAAGAAATTTCTTACATGACTTCTTGAATAAGTCAGTCCATTTTGGCTGCAGATAACCATTTGCCATAGCTGCCTAGGAATATCTGTCTACAGTGTATTAAATCAGTAAGCCAACTTTCTGGAGGAGCTGGAAACCTAGACCACCTCTGGAGCTCTTAAAGCTCTGTGCACTATAAACTCTCAAGAAAAGAAAATTTTTATTGTCACTGTGCTGCACATAAATAAGTAAACAAACAAACACAAATTCTGCATAAATGTAAATCTAAGATTACCAAACTCTGTAAGTCTACCAAACCTCGGCACCCATCCATCATTATTATATTATTTCTTTTGATAAATAAACAGGCATAAATTTCGTGAACTTAGTCACTGAGTCAGCATGACTCAGTTCATTGCTACGTACTGGCAGCATGCTTTCTCACCAACCTAAATACCTGTAGGTTAGAGAAAATGTCAGTTTTGCAATTGGACACCAGCCTGATTTTGGTTCACTGAAAGCTTTGTGGTTGCTATCTTGTGTATGCCAGTGTCTGGCACTCTAATAGTGTAGGGATTTCAAACTAATGTCTGCTTTTAGCATCTACCATACTGTAGACACAGAGATGATATTTTATCATCAAAACTGAATATGTGAGCTATAGGTATCCCCATTTACAGCAAGGGAAGTAGGTACACAGGTTTTAACTGACTCAAGACTGGACAGGAAGTGGCAGCATTGGGATTCAATTACAGGTCTTTCTGACTCTACTCCTTACATTCTGTCCGCTCTTCAAGACACTAGCATTTGGTTCTTTAACTTCACAGCATTTAATAACTTGTCCTAAGGTTGGGGATAAAAGGGGGTGAGGAGAAGATAATCAGGGACAAAGAAAAATAATGATTCTTCACTCTCTGAGTGGAGAGGTGAGCCTGTTAAGGTCTACACAGAACGTGTTTGTGACTGGCTCCTTTAAAAAAAAAAAAAAGTTGTTGAAGGGCAGTGCTCCTTCTTTATGAGAGAACCACATCAACAGAAAACACAAGTTCCCCTAAAAAGTAGGATCCTGGGAAAAACAGTGGTAAGCTGCTTGTAAAGAGCTTGCTTCAAAGAATATAACTTCATGAGGTAGACAAGACAGTCCCCTAGCTTTGTCCCTTGGGAGTCGTATCTAGGTCACCAAGGCCTAGTGAAGTAGGCAGTGGCAGCTGTGAAAGGAGTAGCGACGTTATGACTGGATAGCTCAGTCTGATAGGGGTTCAGTTTCCAAGGGCTAGTTCCTGTTTCGTTCTTCGATCACAGGTTGTAAGGAGTATTCTTGCAAATAGGGACCTTGATCACAGGGGTCCAGGGGGGCAGATGAGAGAATATGAATGGTCAGCATGCATGCAACACTATCCTGGAAAAGCAGCCTAGAGGACATCCCCTATTCATGGGATATGGAGCATTAAATTTAGAGAAGGCCAGTGTTATTAAAGAAATGTAAGTTTTAGGAAGAGAGGGAAGAAAGGGAGCAGTGATTAGTTGTTGTGAGCCATGAAATGGGCAGGTTTATATACTGTTTTGTCTCAAACTTGGGGCTATGTTTAGTGTGTCACCTTACCTTTATCTCTGCTAGTGTAGGATTATAGCTTTGAGCATGTGTTTTTAGGTTAAGGAATTATTTAAATGTCAGAGATTACACTAGAGTTTGAGCTTTCACCCTTAAGTTACCTGACCACAATTGTTTTCAAATTAAAAACTTGTTTCAGAATGTCTTTCCTAGGAAAAAAAAACAACAGCTTCCCTCAGCAGTTCTTAGGAAGGTCTCTCAATTGAGGTCTACCTAACTATATAAGGCCACATATTTCCCAACTTGAATATAAGTCTATCAATTTGATTTGGAAAACTAATTTTTCTTTGCTTGCTTATGTTTTGTGCTGAATGTATTACAAGTACCCAAGGCTTTTCCATATTTGCATTTGATGAGAAGCACGTAAGAAGCAAAACCTTTGGTATTGTTGCCTCACCTGTGAATGACTGCAAATAAATCCTCCGTTGTTCGAGGTTTATTTGGAGACACAGACACACTTTCTGCTTCAGCCTGAGAGTCTTCACTTAGTGGTGAAATCACAGAGTCATCACTCGGTGACGATTCTTAAATTAAGAACAAAAGCATCTTTAGGAAGAAGTCACCCAGCACGCTGCTGGGCTTCACTGACTCAGGGAACACCTAAGCAACAGTTACCTGACCACCACTTTTTTTTTTTTTTTTTTTTTTTTTTTTTTTTTTTTGCGGTACGCGGGCCTCTCACTGCTGTGGCCTCTCCCGTCGCGGAGCACAGGATCCGGACGCGCAGGCTCAGCGGCCACGGCTCACGGGCCCAGCCACTCTGCGGCACGTGGGATCTTCCCGGACCGGGGCACAAACCCGTGTCCCCTGCGTCGGCAGGCGGACTCTCAACCAGTGCGCCACCAGGGAAGCCCCCGACCACCATTTTTAAAATGAATGAGCTATCTGTCACACTTAGTCCCTCCATGATAAAAGCTTTTATCCTTGTTTTAATAAGTGAAAAGAAGGAGGGAAACCAATACCCAGGGCTGTACTGTATTATGGGGAAGGTAAGAAAGAAAAACTTCAGGAAGTGCCACGAGACACCTTCCCATTGTGACAAAGGCGTCAACAACTGACCTTTCAGTGAAACCTCATCCACACTTCCTTGGGTCTCCTCTGCTCCGCTGTTATCAGAGGCACTTTTGGCTGAAACACCTGAAGCAACTTTTTCCTGCTCAGAACATTTTTCAGGGCATGGATTTACAGTTGATATCTCTGCTTCATAGCTGATATTCCCAGGCACTTTGTCATGGTGGCGGCTCATCCCAAGTTGATGCTTAAGTTGATTGCTTATGTCCGTGACTCTAGTTGGTGAGTTTGACTGAGATGTGAGCAAGTCCACAGACTCAGGGTATGCAGCTTCCTCCCGATCTACAGAAGATACTTTCTGGACCTGCGCTAGGGCTCCATCTGGACCAGCTCCACATTGTAGTATTTTACCATCCAAATCATTTGGGCGAGCAGCAGAGACCCTCTGAAATCCTTCTGTGGGAAAGTCACAACTTTTACTTGGTGTGTTTTCTGGAATAGGCTCACTCTCCATATGTATTTGGTCTTTTGTGACCCTTGAATCTAGAAGATTGGTACCAGCTGAGGTTACTGTTTCTGGATCACAGTGATTCTTCACATCAAAAGAACGGTTTTTTTCTAATTGTAGTTTATCTGGTTCCATCTCAACTGCAGAGGAGTCTAAAAAGGACAATATGGTGTCTTCAGTGGAGTACTGACGTGATAGTGATTTCTTAGTCATATGTGGCCTAATCTTACCTGGAGACAGGGCAGCCATGGTGAGAGTGCTTTCCTCTAAGGGGAGATCTGTATTGTTGCCTTCTTTTTGCTTAACTTCTTCAGACCTACTGATGGACCTAAGGTTAACAGATTTCAGGACTGTTGGTGTAATTGCAAGAGACGGTGGAGGATTTGACCTCAGTGTTTCTCCTACTGCATTTTGCTTATTATGACTGAAAACATGCAATGGGTGACGGTGGTGGAATGGTTTATTTAAGACATTATGAAGAGCACTTAGGTCAAGATGGGTGGGAGGTATAATTGGAAGTTCAAGGTCTTTACCCAGTGATAGAACTCCATCTTTTAAAGAGGGTTGCTGTAGTGAGGATTTCCTTTCTGGGACTTTTGGTTTTCTTTTGCTACCTCCAGGAGACAATGGGCCAGAAAAGAAAGCTGTAGGGAAAGAGGACGTTGGCGTTTCAGACTGGCTTGAGTAGCCGCTTGATGGAGATGCCAAGCCAGCCAGCTTTTCTGGTGAAGCCAGTTTAAACTCATTGTCAACAGAAGGAAGGGAGGGGGTGGTGGCTCTAGATTCTGACTGGGATGTTTGGGATTCAGAGCTCTCTGGAGATTTGATGCATTCGATAACTGTGGTACCCGTAGCAGTGCTTGAATTAGATAAAGATCTGTAAGGATCATTTGTTTTCAAGTCATTTAGAAGCCAGAGGTCTGCATAGTGAGTTGATTCAGCACCTTCATCTTTGAATGGTGGAACATCTGGAGTGTCTAACTGAGGTTCCTTAATGCCATGTTCACTCTGGTTCATCCAAGAAGGTTCCTGCTTGGTGGGCAAATTGGCATTTTCCATTCGAGAAGGCGTGTTGGAGAAATCAAGAGGCAGCTTCATTTCCCTGGAACTGTGAGGCAGGAGCTGGCCACTGCTTATCTTTGGTTCTTTCTTCTCAGAAATGTCTGCATTTCCATCAGACTTCCTCAATGATGAGCTACGTTTAGGTGGGGTCGGCTTTGCCTTTGGTTTCCGGAAAGAGATGCTTGGTCTCCCCTGTCTCCTGTGGTCTAAGTAGTCCTGCCAGTCACAGTCTGGAAGAGTAGGAGGAACCCCGACACCCTGGCCGTTCTCTGGGCCCAGGGCTGCATAGTGACAGACATAACTCTTACTACCTTTGAGACCACAGTCAAAGTGCATGGAGGTGTAGTATCCTTCTGTGTCCACCGAAAAGTGAGAGCTAGTGTCTGCTTTGTCCGATGGAGACTTTTCCAGAAAGCTGTCATAAGTGGCCATGCTTGTGAAGCTTGGGCAGCCCAGGCTGTCTGCCTTGGGACGCTCAGGACTAAAATCCTGGCGGCAGGAGGCATCGTGATGGTGGTGTAGGTAATTCCACTCGCTGTCACTCGTGTTGCTATTGTTGGGGTCATCCAGCAGATCCGCCACAGTGGAGGTAAAGGAGTTTGCTCGGTGACCCCTCACTTTATCCAGGTGGTCGTACTGCTCTGTCACGAAGACACTGGCGTCCTCATTAGCGTGAGGGGCTGTGTTTAGTGACAACTCCGAGTCACAGTGTGAAGAGCCAGTGAGGGGAGGAGAAGCTGCGGGAGGGATCGTCTCTGAGGTCTGTGAGGGGCATGTGGAGCTGCTCCCACTCCAGTTGCCACTGGACGACTGGTGGTCATCTTTCTGGTCCAGGTGGCTGCTGAGGAGGACGCCAGCCGTGGAGATGCAGTGGATGGGGCTCCCGAAGGTGTCCGAGTTGGAGGAGATGTCACAGCTGCCAGAGTCGGCAGCCATCCGGGACAGACGGGACCTCCCTCTCTCACTTAACTTGTGCTGGGGGCTGTGAAGATGTTGAGAACAGGCCAGGCTCAAAGCAGGCTGGTGCTCCTGTGCACTCGGGCTGCTGGGGGCCTCACTGCAATCGTTAAGGGTTCTTTCTTGGTCTCCCACGAAAGGCTCCCCCTCTTCATATGCTGAGGGTTTAACAGCAACTTTGGGCTCAGCGTCCCCACCTCTATTGCCCTCCCTGGGAAGGCTCCGAGATCTTGTGCGGCTGCTCACTGCAGGAGTGAACATGGTGTCGCCTTTGTCGGCCAATGCAGAAATGTTGCCAGCAGAATGAGAAAGGGAAGCTGCAATGCTTTGACCCCTCTGAGCTCTGATTCTCCTTCTGGATGGAGCAGCGATCAGAATATCCTCAGTTTGGCACTCCGAGTCCCTGGTTCCAGACCTCCTATTGACAGCATTGGAAGGATCTGGATTTGTGTGCACAATCACATTCCTTTCCCTGGCCACGGGCGATTCATCAGAATCTAGGGCACATGGAAAGCACAGTGAGATACTTCATACATCAGCAGATGAACAGACATTCTGAGAGATGTCCACAATTCTGGGTGCCGGCATGTTGGAGCTTTTTCTTACAGAAAAAAAAAAATCAGCATATAAAATTAGGAGCAAGTTAAAATGCTTTGGGCGGTCTCTCTCTGTCCCTTTACCTTTCTCTCTCTCTCTCTCTCTCTCTCTCTCTCTCTCTCTCTGTATATATACACAAATACACACTATATGTATGTATGTATGTATACTAAGAGAAGATAAGCTCTTAGATCTTTTGTGAATTCTCTCTCTCTTCACGATCAAATTACTTTGCCCCAATAAGTGTCTACTATTTTTTGTAATGAAAATACATCTTATTTTCTTGGCCACTATACACTTTCATTTCTCAGTATAAACATAATGAAATAAAAATCATAGAATGCATTATATGAAGTAAAAATCTTAATTACAAGAGATGCTATCATAATAATAATTTTAAAAACCATAGGAAGAGATATCTTAAACACATTGAACAGAAAAAATAGAAAAAATGTCACCAAGGGTATCATATTATGAATAGTCAATATTTAATTGAGTATGCTTAAAGTTTACCTTTTAAAATAATTAATGCCATAAAAGTATATCTCTCTCCAGATAAATGTATATTTCTCTAAAAGAATCTTTCATTGAATCTTGCTAATTTTTGCTTAATTTCTGCCTTAATAATACTTTAAAAAAATAGCAAAATATTCTATTTCAGCCATAAAATCTGAATGTATATGGCTAAATCCATAAGGTCAAGCCTTCACAGTCAAGAATGGAGATTTAAAAAGTAATACCACCTGGCTTACTGAACACAAAACAAGTACACATCATTTCAAAACCTCTACGAGTTACAACATTGACTATTTTTAAGGAAGCTGGTTAAGGGCTGGCTTCCATTTCTTCTCCTTATGATCGGCACCCAACAGAATGTTAACCATTAATAGTTTTATACCACACCTATTTCTTGTTGGACTCTTCTGGGGATACCCGAGATGGTTTTCCTCCTTCTCAGTTTTCGTCTCCGCTGTAGTACGGATTGTGAATGAACAAGAGAGCAGCGTATACTAGCCTCTCTGTCAAAACCAACTCCTGCAACCCACAAATAGGTCTCATTAGCCTTTAGAAATGGCAAACAAATTTTCATTTGCTTGGAACACAGTGATATTTATTGATTGGAACTAAAGGAAGAGTTTGGATTAAGCCTGTGAACAAATATAAGGGACCCCTTATTCAGCTCTTATTTAAATTATGCTGCAGTACATTAAGCTTTACTTCTAAATGCAGCTCTCCACAACAGCTTGCACTGCCAAAAGTAACAAGCAAAGAAGGAAAATCAAAAGAAAGGAGAGAAAAATAACATCAAAGAATCACTCTCACACAGAAATGGCTCCTTAAGGACTTAAAATCTTTAGTTACTACTATTTGCTGGTCTCTTTCTGGGCTCTCTGAAGCTGATATCTTTGCATAGTAGACACGTAGCCAAGATGTTAACCTGAATTAGTTCAGCTAACATATCCTGACCCATTTCTGCATTAAAAGTGTCATTATGAGGGTTTTTTCCCCTCTACCCACTCTGCACTCTGCCCAAGCCCTACACACACGCACACACACACACACACACACACACACACACACACACACACACACACACACACACACACACTCTCTCTCTCTCTCTCTCTCTCTCTCTCTCTCTCTCTCTCTCTCTCTCTCTTCCTCTCTTCCTCTCTCTCTCTCCTCTCTCTCTCTCCTCTCTCTCTCTCTCCTCTCTCTCTCCTCTCTCACTCCTCTCTCTCTCTCTGGAAACAACAGCCTAGAGATGTGTTTTTAAAATCATCATGTAACTGTCTACTTTGCTCTGCTGACTAAATTGGACACATTTTGGCTTAGCAGCAGTGTCTTATCAACATAAAATAAAAATAAAAGGCAGTCCTCAGTTCTTCACTTGAGTGGACCTACCTTCTGTACCAATTGTAAGTAAAGCTGGAATTCCCAGTCTTTACACGTGTCTGTTTTCTTTTGTAAATACACGGGGGAAACCATGATGCTTGTTAGTTTATCTTTCCATAATTACATTATTCACACACTACATGCAATCCTATCAAAACTAGAATGATGAAGGAGGAGGTGAGGAACTTGAACTCCTGCCTGGCACAGGCATGTACCAGGACTTTTTCAGAGTGAGCACTGCTTCAGAAAGCCATAAGCCAAAAGTGCTTTGGAATCTGGTTGCTTCATCATGTATCCTGATTGTTAAACATGGGGCAGGATGGCATGTTAAACTTTGGTTCAACTATACAGTAAAGTAGTTTGAGTTCTGCTTAGCTTTACAGTGACAACAGTTTGTAGAACTCATGTTGAAAAATCTGTATGAGATATCATATGATGAATAATTTCAATACTATCAGAATTCATACTAATGAAATTTTCCTCTTTTAGTTCTAACCAAAGATTAAAATCGTTCCTTTTGATCATAATAATTATGTTACAGGCACAGGTATTTTGTGTCATATGGACATAATTAACAACTTTCTCATTAAAGCTCTTGAAATCAACATATAATCTAGGCTTTAGTATGAGAGTTCCTGAAATAAAGCAGAAGGAGATCTTCCCTTTTCCTGAATCACAAGACCCATAATCGAAAGACTAAATTTGAAAACAAGATTTTACTTACAGTGCCATGAAGAAAGCAGGTGCTGCTAATAATCAGATGTTCCCAGAACTGAAAGTTAGTTTAAGAGGATGCCAAAATGATTCATTTTGACAGCTGAACTCCCCTAAGCCATCTCATTTAGATTACGGAGATCAGATAAAGTGCACATCTTTAGAATACTTTATCCTACAAGTTGAATAGGTCATCAGGAAAATTAAGTCCCAGCTCACAACCAGCCCATCAACTAGAACTCCTTTTGTCAGGAAGAAAATAATATCTACCCTGATACCTGGTCACCATTTGCTCCCCACTTTATGTGAGACAAATTTGAGTGACGTTCATAATAGCCGTGTCCAAAATGCATCTCGAGCAACATACAGTCTTTAGTTACAAGGTACCAGGATGGAAATCAGTCATAAAATGGCCATTCTGAGATTTTCAATATAAGAATAAGTTAGAATTTAACTATTAGAGATGCTTAAAAAAAGCCCAATGGGTAGATCATTTAATTTCTATCTTTGAAAGTTAGAATATTTTATAGCATTATTTTACTTACAACTAAGGTTACCACATTCTAAGATCACCAATTCTGGATTTTACAATTGCTGCCAGTAAACTTTTCAAGAAAAGTCCACACAGGCTTGCCTTCGACCTAGACTAATATCCAAACTCTCAATACACAGGAGGAAGAAAGCAGAGGGTGAATGGAAGCCAGGCTTGCTGCGTTTAGAGTAGAATTCAGCCTTCACCTATGAATCCATGTATTTTTTAGGTCAAAAATCCCCCAAATCAATGCAGAAGTCTAGATGATCTTTTAAACAAGCCTACCTCCGTCCAAGGAAGCATGAAAACAGATTTTATAGTTGGTCTACAGGATCATTACTTGCGGTTTTAGAAACCTGGGGCTTGCTGTTTTCTCTCTTGCAGTGCCACGCATCATTATCATATGATTAATCACTGCCGCTTTCTCCATTATTTCAGTCAGCTATGGCCAGAGAGCTATTTGGTGACTTTTTTTTTTTTTTTCAAAAAGAAACTGTCCATCACTTACATAACAAGCAGCCCAGCGGAACATATGCAAATTGATGTTCAAAACCTGATAAAAGCATATTGAACATCTGGGTCGTATTCTGATGAAAAAGGTATAATTTGTTTACAAAACGTATTCTTAACTGGTACGCCAAGCAGCACAGATTTTGACCATATTTAATACGTGGAATATTCTGACCCGATTGCCCCTAAGAAAAAAGCAGAACGATACCAGTGACATTGATGGGAATAATGCAAGAAGAAATCACTTGGGCATCTTGTTTCATCTTCTCCTCCGGCGTCGGGAGAGGTAGTGCTTTGCTCCAGTTGGTCTGCTTGTCCAGTGTTGAAGGGATATTGTGTACTGGGTTTTTCGGCCTCTGCCCTAGCATGACATCTGTATCTTCGTCCTCCGGGGGATGGGACTGCAAACGAAGTACATTCAGATTCAGACTCAGCCATCAGGATTTATACATAAGCACATATATATTTCAGAGTTAAGAAAAATGAGGTCAGAAATAAGCTTTCAGGTCAAAGGAAGAATTCCTAGACGTAGTTAGTAAGTACAACTAATTGAAAGTTACGATTTCAATAGTCAAGCAACACAAAAGAAAAAAAATAGGCTAAACATGCTTTTCGGGTCAAAGGGAATTAAGAGGAGAGACAAGGTAGCCAGAAATCCCCAAACTTCAAACTGAAGAAAGATGTGAGTCTCTAATCCGTTGAGAGGTAGATTCACTTTCTGGATAGCTGTCTCACCATAAATTCCTACTCAAACTCTTGAAAGCTCTAGGTGACTAGGATCAAAGGGAGAAGATGATTTAGATGCCTATGAAAAGGTTTGGAAAACTGGCCAGAAAGCCTGGAGTCAGGAGACATTCCAGAACACAAAACCAGAAGGACAAGCCGACCTAATCTGAGAGGCCAGATTCAAATACATGGAGTTAATTTTACTGCAGGATGATGGCATTTGTGAATGACATTTTAAAATGCAGTTTTGTCAACACTATGCACATGGAAAAGCAAAAGTGAAGAATCTCCTCCCACCGACGATAGTGGAAAATACAAATACTGTTACTGGGGGGAAAGATTCAAGTGGGTTTCATTTTCAAATTCCGAAGAGTAAAAGAGTCCTGGTTTATTTTCTTTCAGCTTCGCAGTGCGAAGCTTTTCTTCCAGCTGTGTATTTAAAGACCTTGACTTCCATGTGATGTTTGCAAATTCTCCATCCAAACCTTTGATCGATTTTAATATTGTCTAACTTTTATTTCAGGGTTGGGCTCCTAGCCCAGATTATTAAAAAGGTTCCATCCCAAGTTTGATTTCAGGGTTGGGTTTCTAAACCAGATTATTAAAAGACTTAGTTTTTGCTGCTGAACCTAGTTTTATTTCTTCCCACAATTTGTTGGAAGGTGGCTGTTTGTGTAAAATAAGCATATTCTCCTCTTATTCCAGTTAGGTTTTAATAATATTGTCCTAAAATCAGGATCATTAAAAAAAAATTCTCATTCTCACATTTAGAAGCATCGTGCCCTGTTGACTCAGGATTTCACGTATTGTCAAAGTCCCCTTAAAGAGAAGCTTCCAGAGCCACTTGTTTTAAGCTAACCCCCAGCATTTGCTTACCTTGTCAGAGGTATCTGCAAAGCCCCCCCAACACACCCAACAGGATATGATTGCCCCCCTTGAGAAAAAGGTGTTCCATGAACATTTTTAGTAAAACACTGCAACCTTCTTTCTCTCTTCAGCTTTTGTGCAGATTCCCAGCAAAGCAAATAGCACAAATAAAGTTGGAGCACAAAAGACTTTGTTTCCTAGGTAACTTCCAAAAAGGAAACAAAAAGGTTTGGTGTGTGCGGAGAGACAGAGAGGGGGAGAGAGCAGGAGCTGGAGAGAACCCCCTGCCCCCCCCCACCACACCACAGTCCACATTTTGTGGGCGATTCCTTCCTTGAATAACAATGGACTGGGAAACAAAGAAAGAATAGTGACCTGACTGCAGGCTCTGGCCGGCAGCCAAAAGCACTTTTTATTTAATGGTGACAAGGACAGTTGGCTGACGGAGAATCCTTTTGTCCTCTCCTCTTTTGCTTTGAGAAGCTGAACCTTTACAGTTCTAACAAATATAGGGCAAGTTGAAATTTCTTTTCTCCGAACTACAGAGTCCAGGGATGGTGTTAGGTGACGCCTTGAACAGAGCCTTAATTGCAGCTTGGAGGAGGGGGGGATGTAAAAGCCAATGATATTACTGTCTACTTTATATTTTATTTAATTCAAGTTAGAAAAATACCACTCTTTAAATTGATTTAAAAGAATACCTGTTAGTTAGTTAGAAACAACACAGTTTGCCATAAAGAAAGAGAGAAGAAAGTGAAAGTGTATAGAGAGAATGGGATAGGCTGTGACGGAACGTTCTCAGAACCAGTACCTTTCTACTCCATGGGGTCATGTGGCAACATTCAGTGGGGGAGGGCGAACGGGTGCTGTTAAACTATGAACATGAAATGCAAAAAAAAGAAAAAATTAAAAACATGCACACAACACACAGTATCTGGTTAAGTCAAATCTATGATATTAATGAATGAATATACTGGGGTCACTCCCTTCCTTCCTTCGGAATGCGTCTTGGTTTTATGAGAAGTAGCATGAATAGTGGTGAAGAGCACAGATTCTGGAGCTAGACTGAGTTCGAATCCTGTTTCTACCACTTATTTGCTGTGTAACCAGGGGCTCTAAGGTCAGTTTTCTTGTCCTTAAGATAGGAAAAGAATAGTATCTACCTTCCAGGGCCATTTTGAGGATTAAATGAGTAAATATAAATAATAGGCTTAGAAGAATCCGGGCACTTAAGAAGCTCTATGGGTAGTATCAGCTACTGTTCCTATTATTATTATCCTTACCGTGTAGCTGTAAAATATCTGTGAAATTGTCTTTGTAAATTGTAACTTTATATCTTTTAGATCCCAATCCCATTTGCTAATTTGGGAAAGACCGAATTATCTTCTTAGAGTGAGTTTGTTTTCCTGTGAACTCTTTGGAAGAAAATTTCTTGTGTATTATTTCCTCCTCTGGACTGCTCAAAATTTGCCCCTTCCTCATATTCATAGTCTGTATTTGAAGACAGGGCCGGTTTCATGGGCATGTGACCTGTGTAGTCACATAGGGCCCCACACTCAGAAGGGCTCCATGCTTGGTTAGATGCTGTCACTGTCTTGAAATTCTCAGTTGTTGAGTAATGGGTCCTGCATTTTCATTTTGCACTGGACCCCACAAATCATGTAGCCAATACTGTTAGGAGACTAATCTAGTAACCAGAATCCCCTTTGCAGGATCTACTTGAGAAGGACAGTGAAACTCTTTTAAACTCTAAACCATGTCAGCTTTGGATTCAGTTAGCCCTCTAGTACAGCACTTTCCATATAGCATTGCTTTACTGTAACATGCATTATCCCTGGATGTGTCTTTTCATCTATTAGATTATGAATTCCTAGAGGTCAGGGGCCACTTGAATGATACCAGCTCTGTGTGTCTTAACAGTGATGGGAAACCCAAATAAATAAGGGTCATGCTCAAGATCTCAGGAGGAAGCAGACACCACAGACTCCAAGGGTACTTACCATCTTAGTGCAAATAGGTGAAAACAAATAGAGGAAACCACAAGGAATGCTCGGTTCCATCAGAGGCTTAGCATTGGTGTATGTAGTTCTAGCTCTTCTTAAGCCTATAGCAGACATGTTTCAGAGGGGAGGAACACTCAAGGTCTAATTCTGTTCTAAGTTTCTAAATTTTAACTGACAGGGTTGCTCATTAACTTTTAAGCAAAGCAAATGCCATCTCCTCAGGGCCAGTTAACTTTGATCTAGATCTCATTTAAGAAGATAATTTCATAGCGTCTGTGGCTCCCACATTGAAAGCGATCATTTTGACAGATGTGGTACATGTGGCCAGAGACTAACTTGGCTCTGTCGTAAGAATCAGTCATAGGTAGTGATGTGCAGGTCTCGAGTAAGATGCTGTAGTGTGCAAAATGGAGAGAGAACTCATGGAAGTAGGAAAAGGAACCTGAATGCAAAGCCTACATGGAAATTGAACCTGTTTCCAAGAAACAAAAGGTGTCTCATGAAAGGATTTCAAAAAATTACACAGGAAGAAACTGCAAGGCAGAAAATATATTAGTGATATTAATATAGTAATTTTGGTAGTTTGTCTTAAATCTCCTTAGTCAGCTTTCCTGTTGAGTATTTTTTCCAGGAGTGAGGGATGAGGAGTGGTTTTTATTTCTCATCTGTTTGAGAAATGCCCCCATCCCATTAAACAAGCATGAGGTAACACCTGGAAATGACTAAGGATGGCATGTCCAGAGAGAGAGCTCAGACCATTCAGTTTTGGTCACCATCATTAAATCAAGGTCTGCATGGGTTACACTCCACGGAAGATTCCTTCTCAGCTAATCAGCCTCTCCACTCTTTTTTAAAATTTAATTTAATTTTTTTAATGGAGGTATTTACAATATTGTGTTAGTTTTCAGGTGTACAATCCACTCTTTTGATAGTAGCTCCAACCTCCAGCTTGTGAGGGCTGAAACTAGGTACTCTTGAGCTCGTGTGTGGACGGATTGTGTTCTTCGGTTCCACCACCTAGACACAGGCACTCAAGCCCCTGCAGATGGTCTGTCTATATAGAGTATTTAAGTTTATAATATTCATGTGGGCTATGGTTTTATTCTTGCCATGAATTAGTAACCGCCTTAGCGTAGTGTTTTTTTAATATACATATTTATTTATTTATTTTTGGCTGCATTGGGTCTCCGTTGCTGCACGCGGGCTTTCTCTAGTTGCAGCAAGCGGGGGCTACTCTTCGCTGCAGGGTGCGGCCTTCTCATTGTGGTGGCTTCTCTTGTTGCAGAGCACGGGCTCTAGGCGTGTGGGCTTCAGTAGTTGTGGCGCATGGGCTTAGCTGCTCTGCGGCATGTAGGATCTTCCCTGACCAGGGCTCGAACCGGTGTCCCCTGCATTGGCAGGCGGATTCTTAAGCACTGTGCCACAAGGGAAGTCCCTAGCGAAGTGTTTTAAAGCATCCTCTTTCCTGGGTATTTGGTCAGAGGAAATAAAATCATTCTGATTATTTCTGATTAGGTTTTTACATGGCGAATACAATAGTCAGTTCATACAGTTTTTTCTTAAATTATCTAAGAAATAAAACTGCAAGAGAACTGCTACCTTGGGGTATCTCTGCATGGCCCGCATGCTATTCCTTAACGTAGATGGATAAGGTTAGGAAAAGCTACATGCTGATCAAACTTGTGTGAACTAAATTATTCTTTAAAGTCTCTATTTAAATTAATCCTATTGCTTATTCAGACTAAGACTTGTAAGGGCAGGAACCATTTCTTGTTCATAACTGTATTCCTACTGCCTCAGTAAGACTCAGTAAATATTTGTTGTACTGCCAACACCCCCGTGTGCCTGGCATAAGCAAACAAAAATCTTCTATAAAGAAACTGGCAAATTATTTCTACATAAAATTTTTCAGTATAACATCCAGCACAAAGTCAAAGATAACAAGGCAAGGAGGAGACACAAATCAGCATGAACAAGAAGCATCCAAAACAACAGATGATAGAAGCAGACCCATGGGGAAATCTGCTTTTGGGATTATTACTCCATGCACGAGTAGCAGTGAACAACATTGGCTTCCCCAGAATAAGTGTCTGGCAAGATTGTAAGACCACTCATTCATTCATTCAAAAGCACTTCTTTGATGAGGGTCAAAATCAGCCCCAGTATAAACAAATTGTCAGATGAAAACTAATATCTCCTTCATGAGTTATATGCATGTTCACTGTATGGTTCTTTTGACTTTTCTGTACTTTTCATGAAATTTTTCATAACGAAACATTGAAGAAAGGTGCAGAAAGAAATATCTCCTTCCTTTTCCAGGCTTCCACTCTGGCCCTCCCACTGATTTTGAGAGGCCTCAGACTCCACACTGCACCATTTTAGAATCAGCCACCACCAGTCATCTTGTCCCTGACAAAAGATGCTTCTTTGATGCTTTCACTGCATTTCTGTCCCTGCTGGCCCCATTAGTTATAGCCTCAAACCGTTACCCTAGCTTCCTATGGAACTGCTTCAACAAAAGCTGGAGTTATAACCAGTGTTCAGAACAAGAAATAACAGACATTATACTCAAAGCTGTCAAAGAAATTTCTTTGGTGAATAATGAAGGAATATTTTCCAAACCCCAGTTCCTCCTTGTGGTGTGTGTGTGAGAGAAAAGTTCATTTCTCCACTTTTGTGGCTATGAACAAGTATTGCTCCAAAGATCTCAAGACTCTCCAATCTTTCTCTTACTGCCAAAAGAAAAAAAAATAATCCGTCCACAGTTTACTTTCTTTTTGGTTTTATTTCATACGCTGATGGGGGCTTGTTTTGCTTCAAAACTTTCCAAAAGACATCTGTTAAAATGTTGTGGTAATTCCAGCAGGAAGTGTTTTGAAAAATTGGCTTTGGTTTGTGATCTAACCGATACCACATGGCATTTATACCAGTAGACTTTCAGAGCTGATTTATTACTATCATGCTGTCTTAAACATGAGAAATGTTTACTAGAGAACGGATGCTGTGGCACATTTGAATACAGGAATAAAACCTTAGAGTGAAGATGTCCATTGCAAGCCACTCTGGGTTCCTAGTAGGCGATCTGAGATCTTACTCTCATTCTACCCTGGGGCTTGTTGTCCTCAGACCGAGTCTTTGCATTTCTGCACACATTATGGCCTGTCTGTGAGATAGAGGGGAACTTGGCTGCCTCAGATTTTTCTTCACTGGAGTGTGTGTATGTGTTGTACATAAATATGAAGTGCTTTGATCTTTCTGGAAGGCTTAAAAGAGTCTGGCAATACCTTCTTCACATATCGCTCTTACTGCTACAATTACATAGCACTGTTATTCCCTTGAGAATGTCCCACAGTCTCCTACTGGCTCACACTGGGCTCCTATCTTCCAAACATGTTCAATAACATCATGTTAAACTCCTACTGTGCTTCTCCCTTTCCTTTCTTCTCAACTCCAGCCTTTACCAAAATGTACAACCATGGGGAAAACAAACTATGAGGTAAGTCAAAGTTTAGGGCCCATCCTAGGCTTTCCCTGTCCCTTTCCTGGTTCCTCCTTTGTCACCACTCTTTCCCACGCAAAGCAAGGCCTCCACACTTCCCCAGAGGGCCTGAATGCAGCACCCCACGTGCCCAAACCCTTCACACCACTCTCCCAGCCAGTTGCAAGGCTGGAAAGAAGCCTGCAGATGAGCTCACATCAACGTGCTGAGAACTCCTGGTGATAAACCCAAAGGAATAAATCTCTCAAGCAGAATTCTGGACAGTGGTTGTAGGCTAAGAGGAAGATATTTGGGAATAGGTGCCTACTGAGTTCTTCTTCTAACCACTGTATACACTAATATCTATTTAAAGTGCTAAAAAACACAAATATTCAGGACTGGGAAAAGTGGCCTTATCATTGTCATGTCTGCTTTTCCAAGTCATACCTTTATTTCTTTTCTTTATTTATTTATTAAAACCTCTTTATTGGAGTATAATTGCTTTACAGTGTTGTGTTAGTTTCTGCTGTGTAACACAGTGAATCAGCTATACGTATACATATACCCCCATATCCCCTCCCTCTTGCATCTCCCCCCTCCCACCCTCTGTATCCCACCCCTCTGGGTGGTCACAAAGCACTGAGCTGATCTCCCTGTGCTATGCGGCTGCTTCCCACTAGCTATCTATTTTACATTTGGTAGTGTATATATGTCCATGCCACTCTCTCCCTTCGTCCCAGCTTACCCTTCCCCCTCCCTATGTCCGCAAGCCCATTCTCTACGTCTGCATCTTTATTCCTGTCCTGCCCCTAGGTTCATGAGAACCATTTTTTTGTTAGATTCTACATATATGTGTTAGCATATGCTATTTGGTTTTCTCTTTCTGGCTTACTTCACTCTGTATGACAGAC